>NC_061114.1:76576589-76594152 GCF_002878395.1 Capsicum annuum
ATTTGTATATACTTGGTCACACTAAACCACATGGGAAGTATTTAGAACTCCATCTACACCAAAAAGATATATTAAGTTCCATATAAATAGAACAAGTACACACAAAAATATGAGGTGTTACATCCTTCCCCCCCTTTAGAACATTCGTCCTCGAATGTTAGCATAATTGTCCAACCGAAACAAGTTCAAGCCTAAGGTTAATATTCCTATCATCACACATTACTTATATATATATATATATATATATATATATATATAAACACTTACTTGTTATTGCTTTAATTCAACCTATAAATAGAACAAGTACACACAAAAATATGAGGTGTTACATCCTTCCCCCCCTTTAGAACATTCATCTTCGAATGTTAGCATAATTGTCCAACCGAAACAAGTTCAAGCCAAAGGTTAATATTCCTATCATCACACAGTACTTATATATATATATATATATATATATAAACACTTACTTGTTATTGCTTTAATTCAACATCTTGGACTTTCTCTTCATATTTGAATAGATGAGGGTATTTGGATTTCATTGCTTCCTCAGCTTCCCATGTGATCTCCTCCACTTGCTGGTTTCTCCAAGGTACTTTTAAAGATGCTATTTCTTTATTCCTTATCTTCTTAACTTGTTGATCTAGAAGGGCAATAGGTATTTCCTCATAGGTGAGATTTTTCGTAACTTGTACGTCTTCAGTAGAAGTAATATATGATGGATCTCCGATGCACTTTCGAAGCATTGAGACATGAAATACCGGATGTACTACTGAGATCTCTTGGGGTAGCTCTAACTCATATGCGACCCAGCCAAACCTCCGAATAATCTTATATGGGCCTATATAACGTGGACTTAGTTTCCCTTTCTTACCAAATCTCATCACCCCTTTCATTGGTGATACCTTCAAGAATACCCAATCACCGATAGAAAACTCTAGCCCTCTTCTTCTAATATCTGCATATGACTTGTGTCGACTTTGGGCTATTTCCAGTTGCTGTTGAATTACTTTAACCTTTTCCATAGCTTAATAAACAAGATCTAGTCCGAACAAGGCAGTTCTATTCACTTCAAACCATCCAATTGGTGATCTAAACTTTCTTCCATACAAAGCTTCATATGGTGCCATTTTGATACTTGAATGATAGCTATTGTTGTAGGCAAACTCGATAAGAGGCAAATGATCATCCCAGCTACCCTTAAAGTTTAATACATAAGCTCGTAGAATATCTTCAAGTGTTTGAATGGTACGTTCTACTTGTCTATCTGTTTGAGGGTGAAAATCTGTACTCAGATTCACTTGTGTTCCCAAATTCGTCTGAAAAGAATTCCAAAAATTTGCAGTAAATTGGGCTCCCCGATCTGATATAATAGAGATTGACACTCCGTGTAGTCGAACTATCTCTTTAATGCACAATTTCACATACTCTTCAACTGTGTAAGTGGTCTTTAGTGGTAGGAAGTATGCGGATTTGGTAAGCCTATCAACTATCACCCATATGGAATCAAACTTTCGAGATGTATGAGGCAAACCAGTGACGAAATCCATGTTGATCATGTCCCACTTCCAGATTGGAAGATCTATGCATTGCATATAACCCCCGTGCTTCTGGTGCTCTACTTTAACTCTTTGACAATTTGGACACTCGACTATAAATTCTGCAATGTTCTTCTTTATGTCACTCCACCAATATATTTCTTTCAAATCTTGATACATCTTAGTTGACCGTGGATGAATGAAATACCTCGAACAATGTGCCTCTGTCATAATCCTTTTTCTTAGATCGTCTACATTAGCCACACATAATCTATTTTGGCACTGAAGTACTCCTTCCCGCGTAAGCTCAAATGCCTTAGTCGTAACACATTGTACATTCTCCTTAAGCTGTTATAAAATTATATCTACATATTGCTTCTCATTCAATTCAGCTACTAATGAAGATTTTGTTGCATTATGCACAATAAGCCCCTCATCTGGAGTTTCAAGAAGGCGAACCCCCAAATTAGCTAGTTTGTGAAGATCTTTAATCATCCCTTTCCTTTCTATGGACGCTATCATAGCCTTACGACTTAGTGCATTAGCTACCACATTTGCTTTCCCTGGATGATACAAGATATCAATATCATAGTCTTTTAATAGTTCAAGCCACTTCCGTTGCCTCAAATTTAGATCCTTCTGGCTAAAGATATATTGCAAACTCTTATGATCAGTATATATGTTAATATGAATCCCATACAAGTAGTGGCGTCATATCTTTAAAGCAAATATAACTGCTGCTAGCTCGAGATCGTGCGTAGGATAGTTTTTCTCATGTGGCCGCAATTGTCTGGAGGCATATGCTATTACTTTACCATGCTGCATCAATACACATCCTAATCCAATTCTTGAAGCATCACAATACACTGCATACCCTTCTATGCTTTCTAGAAGTACCAATACGGGTGTAGAAGTCAACTTATTCTTCAGATCTTGGAAACTCCTTTCACAGGCATCATTCTATTGAAACTTGGATGCTTTGTGTGTTAGTTTGGTTAAAGGTGCAGAAATTGAAGAAAAACCTTCAACAAACCTTCTATAATCACCTGTCAACCCAAGAAAACTACAAATCTCCGTAGGCGTTGTGGGCCTTGGCCAACTCTTCACTGCATCTATCTTTTGAGTATCAACCTTTATTCCTTCACTAGATATAATATGACCCAAGAATGCCACCGATTTTAACCAAAATTCACATTTAGAGAACTTTGCATATAGTTTGCAATCACGAAGAATCTGCAATACCCATCGTAAATGATTGGCATGGTCCTCTTCTGATCTGGAATAAACTAGAATATCATCTATAAAAACTATCATGAACACATCTAAGAATGGTTTAAACACTCTATTCATCAACTCCATAAAAGCTGCGGGTGCATTTATTAGCCCAAATGACATGACTAGGAACTCATAATGACTGTACCGTGTTCGAAAAGCTGTCTTGGATATATCCTTCTCTTTGACCCTCACTTAGTGGTAACCTGACCTCAAATCAATCTTTGAGAAGCACTTGGTGCCTTGTAACTGATCAAATAAATCATCAATTCTTGGGAGGGGATATTTATTTTTAATAGTCACCTTATTCATTTACCGGTAGTCAATACACATTCTCAATGAACCATCTTTTTTACGCACAAATAACATTGGTGCACCCCAGGGGGACATACTAGGCCTTATGAATCCTTTCTCTAGCAAGTCTTTCAATTGCTCTTTCAATTCTCATAATTCTGCCGGGGCCATTCTATATGGAGGAACTGAGATTGGTTGGGTGCCTGGAATCACATCAATACAAAAATCCACTTCTCGTTCAGGAGGCAAACCTGGAGGGTCTTCAGGAAATTCATTTACCACCGGAATAGTTTTAAGAGTTGGTGGCTCCTCATCTGTATCCTTCACTCTAACTAGATGATATATGTAGCCTTTGGAAATCATTCTTTTTTCCTTAAAATAAGAAATAAATTTACCTCTTGGCGCACCAATATTACCTCTCCATTCAAGGACTGCCTCATTTGGAAAATGGAAATACACCCTTTTAGTTCGGCAATCTACTATAGCATAACAAGACGCCAACCAGTCCATACCCATTATAACATCAAAATCTACCATTTCCAGCTCAACAAGATCAGCCATCGTATCGCGACCACAAATAGTTATAATACAATTTCGATAAACCCTTCTAGCTATAATGGATTCCCCAACAGGCGTAGACACTTTCAATGGATTAGCTAGCAATTCTGGTGTTCTTTTGAACTTTCCAGCAACCAATGGAGTGACATATGATAAGGTAGAACCGGGATCAATTAATGTATATACATCAAGTGAAAAGATAGACAATGTACCTGTAACCACATCTGGAGAAGCCTCTAAATTTTGTCGATCCACTAGAGCATACGTACGATTCTGAACTCTACTAGAACTAGTTGCTCCTTTATCACCCCTAACACAACCCATAGGTTGTGCACCCCTACCTGAATAAGGTACCGATGATGATGATGCAATGACTGATCCAGTAGGTTGTGCCATATCACCTATGCCCCTTTGTAAGCATTCTCTCATTATATGCCCCAACATACCACACCAAAAGCAAGCATTTGTCCCGAACCGACATGCACCTAAATAAAGCTTTCCACATTGTTTTCATGGTTGTCGAGGAGGTCTTAATTGGCTCATACTTCCTTGCCCTTGATACCCCACTGTTCGTGAACTCTGAATCTCACTTCTTTGCCCAAATTGATTACCTTTAGACCCTTGAAACTGTGGTGGAGTACTAGCTACAGAATAAGAAGATAATGGCCTAGGTGGTCTATTAGAAAATCGAGGCCTAAAATCTCCTTAGGATGCCATAAACTGTCCCGTAGATCTGCCCCTCTTGGAATATCCTCTTTCCAATTCTTGTGTTCTTCTCCTTTGCCTCTGATCCTCCATTTTTTGTGCAAAAGTTTGTATCCTTGTTATGTCCATGTCTTTGTTCAAAGCAACAATAGTACAATCTCTAACTAAATATGGATCTAACCTATCCATATATCGATGAACTCTATCATCCATAGTAGCTACAACATTTGAAGCATACCTAGATAAGGAGTTAAATCGGAGGCTGTACTCCCTCACGCTCATATTCCCCTTCGAAGATTCAAGAACTGATCTGCACGAGCCTGCCGAATCTCAAATGGAAGGTAATGATCAAAAAATTCCTCTTTGAACTCTTTCCAAGTAGCTGAGGGTGTATCAATACCTCTAGATCTTTTCCAGTCTTTGTACCAAAATATAGCCTCCCCGTTGAATCTATATGCTACTAACTCAACTGTCTCTTCACCTGATATATGCATAACATTTAGAGCCCTTTGGATTTGATCAATGAAGTCCTGTGGGTCTTCATTAATATCTGATCCAATGAAGGTGGGAGGATCCAACTTTAGAAAGTTTTGCGTCCGAAGGCTAGCTGCCCTATCTGCACTACTAGAACCTGTAGTAGGAATGGCTTGACCTTGAGCTTTTCCAGCAACTATACGAGCCAAAATTTGCATCGCATTTCTAAGATCTTGATCAGTAGCATTAATAGGTGGCTCTGAGGATGTGGTTCTTCTCCTTCTTAGCTCTTCTGGAGTGGAAAAAGTTTCTGATACATACTCAGCTTGAGCCTCACTTTGATTAGCTTGAATAGGTGGTGTCTTGATAGTTCCTTCTCCGGTAGCCACATCTATTCGCTTTCCTATACTCTTACTCCTCGTAACCGGCATCCTTATTATAATAAGAGAAACAAAAAGATTCAATGGTTAAATATGACTTTATCTACAACATGGGCTCTATTGCACAATCTAAGATATGAAGAAAAGAGACAAACCCTAAATGTCCCATAGCCTCATGTTTATATATGTGGTGCACAACACACCCATAAACAAGACTCTACGTAGACACGGCTTTGTAGACTCCCTAGGTTGACTCGCTCTAATACCACTTTTGTCACGCCTCAAATCCTATTGGGGTGGACAGGCACCCATAGCCGTGAAGTCCTGAGAGAACCAACCTATAACCTTGGAATTCACATGCATGCAACTATAATACGCAAAGGTTTTGCCATATACGGATAAAATGCCTTAATGAAAAAAAATATAAACTACAAACCCTAAAACTATATACATAATAGACTTGGCCGTTGGGGCCATAACATCTACAAGATAACACACTACCATGCTTAACTTTACATTGGCCTACAAAGCCTCTAGACGATACACAAAATTTAGCTAAGGTTGGGACAAACCCCCGCCATACTATTAACTTTTATACAATACCAAAAATATATGGAACCGACTCGAAAAGCCCCGAAGCAAACTGGAGCTCACCAATAGTAGATGGATATCCTGGGCTCCTAATGAGGAGGCGTGTTTGCCGAAACACCTGTGCTTATAGCATGAAATATAAGTCCCCCCATAAGGGTAGTCAGTACGAAAAAATGTACTGAGTATGCAAGGCGGAAAAGTAACAATACATGACATAAATGCTCAATAAATATATGGAACAAGTGTAAGAATAGTGTTAGTAGACCACCTTTACATTTACTTTTGAGACAGGGTACATTACATTTCTTTCTTCCTTTTACCTTCTTACTTCATTATCTTTGTAATTCATATGATACAAATGACCAGTTGATCAGTGGTAAATAATAAATCAGGATCGGCCCATGCTAGGATTATTCCCCTGAGCTGCCACCTACATATAAATTATCGGTATCATCCTATGCTAGGCTTATGCTCCTGAGCTGCCACCCGTTTTACAGATTTTTGTTACTTAGTTTAATTAGCCTTTTGAGATTGTTACTTCGATGGTCATAACCTTATGGTACCTTGAAACAATGATCTATCAATAAGAGACATATAAATAGGCAATCAATGCAATAATAATGAAGTAAGGAGTTGTTGGCACACTAATGAAGTGTTTAGGAGCTCAAAATAACACATGGTTCTTATTTGAGTAACCGAAGAAATTTTGAAATTTACTAGTGAAAATAGGCATGTAGGATAGGTAGAAAGCATGTATCAAGGTAGTTTAACACATTAGAGAGTGGGAATAAGTTCATTAGTAACATGGGATATCATAGGTGCTATTATGTAGCAAGTGTTTTTGGATGACCTTGGAAGCTTACTCGATGGAACAAGTATCCGTTTTCACGCCAAGAGTGCAAAATAGAGTATGCCTTACATACCTGGTTGTAAAACTCCAATTCCATCCCAACTCGACTTCCTGCACTTTTAGATTACTTATCTATAATGAAATATATGGTAAACTAATATTAGCAGCCAAACGTCACATTTTGGCTATTTAACTTCACCAAACTAGTGGCCGGGAAGTAAGCCCTTAATTTATCAACAAAGGGTGTCACTTTAACCCTCTTATACTCCAATTACAGCCACATACCATACATATTCATATAATATCCCCCGACACAACCTCGGCTTCATTTCACCTTCCAATCAACACACACAAAACAAAATGAGCAATAGACATACACAATCATAAATTCAGTGGTGTATCACCACATCCATCTTCTATAATTCAATACAAACTAATCACAGCTTTTACCAATAGCAACCGGGAAGCTCAACACAAATACACAAAATAGTCCACAACAACACCCAATCATCCTTTAATAGCAACAATGGACTGCCCAAACTTATAGAGAGCAGGTAAATCAAGATCCTATTACTGATGCGACTCCTGATGATAGGGTTTGGAGCATAGCTCAACTGTATATGTTGTTGATTTTAGGAGCTATCCTTTCTCAAACACATCGAGGAGTTCCTTGAGTTTGCGGTTCTTGAATTTTGTTATTGATCTCAATTTGACTGGGACGTACAGCTGGGGTAGTGCTGTTCTTGACTATCTTTACTGGTGTCTTTTGTAGGATATCGATTGATGGGATCAAACATGGAGGATTCCTTCTTCTCCTGCAGGTATCTTATCTTATAATGTTAGTTTCAGTTCGTTTGTTCATTATTTTATTTAACATTAACTAATATGTAACTTTTAGATATGGACTTGGGAGAGGGTCCTGCCCTTTCAACCAATACCGGCTGGTGATATTGATATGGATGACCCTTTGATGCCATATAGAAGAAAGTGGATGCGAGGTAAGAGACGTAAGCGCGATACAGAGGTACACCTCACCCTAGTCCCGATGAGAGATCAGCTCAATCATTTGACGCCCAAGCAGGTATGTTTTCTTTATGTTTGGTGACGTGCGTTGTCAGATTTTTAGTGTATTGCATTGTGCTGTGATGAGTCATATATTCATGTATCGTGCCGCGTGTGACAATATGTATATATATTTTACACCATTAAAATTTATAGTTTACTTGGCTAGAAGCTTGATTGTGAGTAGGATTTGTATTCTCTTTATATTACACTTTAAAATATCACCTTATATATTTAAAAACAAATTGGCTTTAAATTTTCTTTCGCTGTTAATGAATTGTTTTACTGCCACACAAAAATTATTTTAGATAACAAGGTCAAAGACTTTATTTTTTTTTTGAACAATGTGTCAACTCAAAGGAAATGAAACCAGGAGTAAATGTTTTATGACAAGAGAGGACAACGCCCATTCAGTTGGTTGATAAAGTATTTGTATTTGACTTGAATATTTTTTATCATCACCTTCAATATTTTTGGATTGCTGAATGCTCCTTACTCTTCTCCAAAGATACCTTTTAATTGCAAATTAATCGCTGGTGCTAAACCAGTAGAGCTTTCCACTGAAATCAGTAAGCCAAGAACTTTAAAAAATAAGATACTCTTGTCAATATTTGAAGCACTTACTCAAATGAAGGTGCAACTTAATGTGCATTTCTTCTCTCTTTTCTCACTTAATATTAGACACTCCAAAAAAATAGTACTCCATTGTCAAGTCTCATTACACCTGTTTCTAGTCGGGGTAAATTTATAGGCTACATATCGGGCATGTGAACTATGGTCTCTTTGGATAACTAGGTATTTTATGTCTATAATTTTTAAAATTGGTACTCCCTACATTCTATTTTATGTGTTGTCATTTTGTTTTTGGTACGTCCCAAAAAGAATGTTGTTGTTTAGTAATTAATTAAAGACATGCAATAAATAGATTGAATAAATAGATTAATTTAATAATTTTATTAATTGTCCGTGACAGGGAGTGCTAAATAGATAACATTAAATAGGATTTATACTCTCTCTTTGTTTCTTTATGCTTGCTTTAACATTGACTATATTTTGTTGTTTCAGTTTATGTGGACACCTTATCGTGACATCTTTCATACTTTACCTCCTTGCTGCACATCTGGTCAGGTGATGTGGCAGACACGAGTGCCAATGTTGTGCTTAGAATTCATAGAGTGGCACCCAGCAGACAGAGTGATGCGACAGTTCGATCTTTCACAACACCTTCTAGAGGCTCCTCTATGGCAAGCTAACCATGCTAGGCATGATGATTGATCTCCAGTTGACCAAGAGTTCATTGCAGACCATAACCAACCTGTTTATATGTGGAACCATTGGCAGCCTACAGTTGTGAAGGTACATCACGGTGCTAATTTAAATGCATATATGGTGTGGTATTTGCGACATTGTCGGTTGTTATTGGGCAACCCCACTCTCAGAGGTTCTAGGTACGTCCCGATTGCTCCTTCACATGAGGCGATGCATAGAGGCCTTAAGCAACTATACGACAAGATGTGTGTTTGGACATTGAGTCCAAATCCGGAGACTAGGGATCATGGAGCCGAGATTGCTAATGATATTAGAAGGATTTTTGTCCAGGAAAATCAAGCCTTTCAAAGGCCTGCAGTTCCGAACGAACTCTACCAACAACCACTCGGGATGCATGGATGAGGGAGGGGAAGATGTGGCCGTGGATGTGGACATGATGATGTAGTTGTGCGTAGAGGAGGACGTGGTCAATGATGTAGACGTGGATATGGTATATTCATACACGAGGATGTAGGAGACGTTCCACTACTTTTGGATCCTGAGCCAGAGCCTGAAGCAGCGGTAGATGATGACCCTGTTGGACACCATGATCAAGTTCATTCGCCGCCTTTTAATCCATCACCGTTCACGCCAGGTTTTTTATCCATGCCTGAGTCCCATCATTTCTCTACATATGTTGCACCTGCTTGGGTTGATGAACCCAACCCATAATCATATTATGACATTCCCTCTCGAGACTTGACATGCACTTTACGTTTGAGTTTTGGCTCAGCAGAGTTTAGAGATGTGGCGGTTAGTATTAAGAATTACTTCATTATTATTTTTTTGTATTTTTGACTATCTATTTTTCTTATAATAAATAGTTTAGCAGACTCAGGATTTGGTTTGTACCTCATCATCCATTCCGATTCAGACCCCCGAAATGGTTTCCCAGACAGTCACAGAGCTTCCCTTTAACACACAGGTCAATAATTTGAAAGAATAAATTTTGAACAACTATTCCTATTTATAATATGTTAACACATAATTTTTTTTGTATTTTTTTAGATTCCAGATTTAGCACTTTCTGTTGTTCAGGATGCATCTCATGGACCAATAGATGTGACGGAGGAGACATGAGTAATTATTGTAATATATAGACACGGGTAATTATTGCAGTATATAGACATTATCTACTTATGTGTAATTGTTGTTTGTAGGTTTCGGCACGTATGAAGAATTGTAAAAGCAAACATTGTGCTAATCCAGTTGCTGCTATAAAGAGGAGGGACAACAGGGATGGAGACGATGATCTGCATGGGAGGCTTAGGCCCCGGGAGTCGATACGATTTAGGAGTTGTTGCACATAGCTATGTAAATATCCTGACAGAATACCGGTATAATTTTAGAATACACTACTGTTAGTATTTGTTTTCTATGTTCTTTTATTCATGATTGAAAAAAAAAGTCTTCGGTGCGTAAAAGATAACTAGAAGTAATTTTCATCAACTTCAATTCAACTGATATGTTTCACACTTGTAAGTTAGAATATATCTTTAGAGGATATAACATTTTTTATCTTTCAACTATTAAGTATCAAACTGAACCAGAAGGTTGGGAGTGATGAATGCATCAATGCTTAATTTAGTTTCTTATTATCCTTTCCTTTACAAGTGGAATTCTTTCAAGTTTTGGTGGCCCGTAAAATTTGCAGTATAACTTGCATTTGCAGTATCCCTCACATTTTTAGGCCATCCTTCTGAGTAAGTTTGTTTGCAAATACTATTAGTTGACACTCAACTTTTAAACACATGTTGGAGTTGATAAGTACTGCTTATTTATTACTATTTGGTATGTTGTCATTTTGATACGGATTGTTTCAAACCCACCATTTGATAATGTTGGTTTTGGTTTAGTTAATGGTTATCAGTATCTGGTCCATTTCTTTTCCTTTATGCATCTATTTGAAATTTTGAATAGCTTTTGAATTCCTACCAGAGCTTTGCTATGGATTCGGAGAGGGTATCTCGTATAATCTACGAGGATGAAGATGATGAGTCGCAACAGGTGTATACGAAGAAGCTGGAGGATCTATTAAATCGCATGTTACAGGCTATAGCAAAACTGTTGTAAATAAACATGAGAATTATAATTATTTTATTTTCTTACTCTCAAGATATATTTTGAATAAATGGGTGGCTCTATATTCTTCGTTTATCAAGATATATGGGAAAGCTTCCATCTTTCAAAAGACGCTGTGATGATAATGCTTATGGCAGAACCTTCATTATAGTATATTCCAGGAAGTGAGAAATGAGATATCAGACGCTGGGTATATTATTGTTGTCGCCAGTGGGTGTATATATATCTCATATAAGACATCTAGTATATATAAAACGTCAATTAGAGTTTAATTTAACTAAATCTCCTAATATCTCATGTGGATAAAAGAAAAAAAAAGAAATTCGTATACAATTAGAGTGGCTAACCAATTTCTTATGACTAAATATAATTCAAAGAATTTGGTAAAAGTTATAAATAAGTCAATTTAAAATTATTTATTATATATGGGTCATTATAAAAAATCACAAAAAACATCTCAATTATCAATTACCAGTTAAGAATATATGATAATTTATTATTTAAACTTCAAGAACATACAAACATAAATACTGTTAATATTTCACTAAAAACTTTTCAGTTATTAGCAATTGTCTATCACGAGTACATGATGATTTATTATTATGCATTAGCATTACGCACTCTCGATGGACAATTATGCTTATCATGTCCTGATTGTTTGCAAGTAGAGCATTTTTGGGAGAGACTAGTCTGTGAAACATCCACTTCATTGGGAGTACGTGTGGTTGACTTGACCTTAACTTTGCGCAAAAATTTTTTATTTGCAATCATGGAAAATGAACTTTCTGGCCAATAATCCTCGTCACCAAGTGGAATAAACTGGCTAGAGTAAGCTCTTTTGTACCTTGCCACAGAGAATTCATATGCAATATAATCCCATGCTGGATTTCCAACAAATTCAAACACCCTAATGGCATGAGAACATGAAAAATGATTTGATTGCCATTTACCACATGTACATGTTCGTTGCGTCTCATTAATAATTTTCTTATTACTATCTTTTTCATGATGGGAGTTAAATGTCCTGATTTCAAATATATTATCTGCCACCAAATAATTTTGAATACAGTGTATCGATGCCTTTTTTCTGTATTCCTCAAAATTTTTGAATGGATTTGGCATCCATTTTTGTTTGTCAACCAAGAGTTGTTTTGCATACTTCGATCTCTGAACAAAACGATCCACAACCATGCTGTAAGATAATTTGACCATTTCAGTCACTGGTAGGCCTCTAGCAGACTTTAACAGTTCATTAAATGACTCAGAGCTGTTCGTTGTGAGCATTCCCCATCTCCTTCCATCATCCTTGTGCATAGTCCATTTTTCTAAGTCGAGCTTCATCAACCACTCATATGCTGGCAAGTGTGTCCCTTTGATCAACTCCATTTGTAACAAGAACTTTTTCTCCTACGTTGCTATTGCAGTGGCCCATAGTAGGTTGTTCAGCCGAACACTTTTGTATGCTCTCGAATAATTGGCCTTCAAGTGTCGTAAGCAATAACGGTGATAGGAAAAAAGAGCTTGCTAGTTACGCTCTGTAGAGACACTTCCAAGTATGCCGTGATGTCTGTTAGATATCAACATAATACCTTGACGACCATATACAACATGCTGATGCAAATCGCTTAAAAACTTTGTCCATGTATCAAAACTTTCATTCGCTGCTATTGTAAAAACCAATGGAAAAATGGAGCCATTGCCATCCATACCTACCGCGATTAACAACTTTATGTCATACTTACAATATACATGTGTTCCATATATCGATATCACTGGCCGACAATAACGAAAACCATCGACACATAGCTTAAACGTCCAAAACACATATTTGAAAACACGTTCATCAACTCCTTCATGTCGTTCGAATCGCCATTCGTCGACAAAACCTGGATTGAAATATTTCATAGAGGCGATAAACCTTGGTAATTCATGAAATGAGGCCTCTCAATTTCCATAGACTTGTTCAAATGCACGCTTTGATCCAAGAAATGCCTTTCGCCGACTAATTATTTGACGAAATTTATTAAGAACGGACATTTGACAATCTTTGATAGGATACCTGTAACAAACTATTTTTAATAATTATAATTGAAAATATAACTACTGATTTGTATAGTGAAATGCAATTGATAAAAAAATAGTACCTCGGTGTCTTTTCAATATACGGCACGAGAACAGTTGCAATCATGTCTACATCCAAATTGTTGTGACCTCCACGATAATCACCCATATTACAAGTGTGTTCACCAATGTATTTGTCGATCTTCCACAAGTTTTTACTACTATCCTTGGTAGCACAAAGTTTGAAAAAACAACCTTGATCTACACGTTTGCAATAAATTCTAAAGACATTCTTTCCAGACTTAACAACAAAAGCCTCCCTTCCTTCTTTAATATGATAGAGCTTAGCCGTCCGTTGCAAATCTTTTTTTGACTTGAGCAACATCTGGCTAGAAAGATAAAAACCATCATTTAAAAATCAGTCGATTCACGCCACACACCTGTAGGGACAAAATTATTTTCATGCTTATCTATAAACACATCGGGTGCTTCTTAAAAATGATCAAGAAATAAAACTTTATTAGAATAAAAATGGGGTCTACTGTTTGATTGTGACATTGGTGTGGGCCTTTGCATTGATGTCTGTGGAATTGATTCTTGTTCAAGATAATGACTCATGGACATGGATCTTTGTCCAGAATTGAATCTCACACCATCATCACTCGATGACGAGTCATAGGGGCATTCACCTCTATCAGAATTATTAGATGCACTATCATCACTTTGTGACAATTCGCCATAATTTGCTTGATCTCCATTTTCAATATCTTCGGGAATGACATGCTCATCTCGCGATACATTATCCCTGTATTTTCTAATATTAAATATTTTAATATATGCTATAAATATAAATAAATATAATAACAACTATATTTTACCTACCGATAATACTAGGCAACATCAAGATTCAACGAAAGAGGAATATTTGAAGATGTTCCAGCATGGTCCACCCAACCAAGTTATGATGATTGGCCATAATTATAATCTTGCCCCAAAAAATCATCATTGTTCGTCTCACCAAGAGTTAATCCCCTAAAAAAAATATAACAATAATATGACATAACAAATAAACACAAAGCAATCGAAATAAATATTACTAATAACAAAATATATTTATCGACATTACCAGTCACTTTGATTGAAAGTTTCATTCAAATCAGGTACTGAAGTTTATGTCGGTATGTTACTCGACATGAAGTATTGAGAAACGTTCATGTTAAAAAAATTTCTATATTGACTTAATCGAGCATCGTCAATATTAGTTGGATTCTCAAGTTGTGTATAGACATTCGTCTGTACAGGAGAGTGCGCATGATGACTGGTCCACTCCGTCCACTCCTTCTTAACATAAACTTGAAGAATATTTAATTTTATTTGACTGGCATAATCAGAAGGCAGCCTTAAAAATTCAGTCAATGACTCATCGTCTTGATAATCCATTCTCCATAATTTACCAGACCATTTGATGAGAAGAAATTTGGATATTGTTCGATTATAAATAAATCATAATCCTCACTTTTAATTTTCATCCTTCTAAAAATTGAATCAACAAATTCTTGATAACCAATTAAAATTGGATATTTGACGTTGCACTTGGGAGAAATACTATAATATATTACCCTCATGAACAATTTAACCGTCCCAAAAAAGTGCAACTTTGATGCGTTCACTATTCATTCTCTAAGACTTAAATGAATAAAAATTTATCTGAACTATAAAAAAATTTGAAGTTATTGTAGTGAAAAAGACCATGTTTTCTCTTTATATAGAAATTGTAAAGGACTGTTGAAGCAAGTGAACATAATAATATGCACATTTTATGTGCACATATTCAACTTTCATATCAATGAAAGATTGATGTTGATATGTTTGAACAAAATGAATAGTACAAAGTGAACATTTTTAGTGCACAAATCATTTTTTTTAAAAGATTGTGCACTTTTCTAGTGCACAAATTATTTTTTTAAAAGATTGTGCACTTTTTTAGTGCACAATCTATTTATTTATTAAAAAAATATGTAAAAAAGTAGATAGTACAAATAAATGAATTGTGCACTAAATAAGTGCACAATCCATAAAAAAAATAGATTGTGCACTTATTTAGTGCACAATCTATTAAAACAATCTTTAAAAAATGGCACGTGAAACACAACCTATAAAAAAATAGATTGTGCACTTATTAAGTGCACAATCCATAAAAAAATGGATTGTGCACATAATAAGTGCACAATGTGAATTTTGAATTTTCTAACACCGCCAGTCAGGTTCCGTTACCAATTTAAGGGCATTGTGCACTTAATAAGTGCACAAAGCCTATTTTGATTCTTTTTTTTTATATGGCATACATTGGTTCTTTTTTTAGTTGGAGGGCATATTTTGGTTCTGGATTCTCATAAAGTTTGATTGTATCTCACTCAAAATAAAAATTTTCTCTTTTATTTTGTGTTATTGTGGGTCCCTTTCTGTCAGCACAGCTTCTCCCTTCATTATCCCATACTTCTGTTTTCAAATTTGCAGTTCATTCTTTTTTTTTTTTTTTTTTTATATTTTCCAATTGCTTCCCTATTTTTTATTTATTTTTCTTTCACATATATTTTTCACCTATTTTTATGCTTCCATTTAGGATATTTATGTTTTAGATCAAAATTAATTTAAATAAAAAATTTAATTCAATAAATTAATTTTTATTTGATTGATTTGGTTTAGTTTTATATTTTAAAAAATCAATAATATTTAATTTAAGTTTAATTTTATTCAAGAAAAAAAATATATGATTCACATCAAAAACTATATTATAATTATATATACACAATATATTGTTTATTATGAATAATTTGAAATATGTTTTATGTGTTTTCATCAAAATTTATTTATCATTTAAATATCTTGTATTAGACATATATCATGTTACCGTTATGCGTGGTAATATGAGAGTTTATTTTTTCTTTTTTCAATGAATTTTTGTTTTTTTTTCCTATTTTTTTCAAAAAATCAAACAAAAATCGATATATATATATATATATATATATATATATATATATATATGATCTGATTTTAACAAATTAAAAATTTATTATATTAATTTGATTTTAATTTTTCTTTTGATCAATAACTGATCGACTTAAATCGACCCCTGAACAGCCTACTTCTATCAAAAATATAGATTGATACCATCACTATTTATTTTTCTATCCTTTTCTATTCAAATTTCTTAGTGTTTTTACTAATTAACGTGGTGGACTCTTTCTTAACGATTAAACGTTGTGTCCTTCAACTAAATTAATTTAGAAAAATTAATTTTTGTACTTTCAAATAAATTGATTTTTTTTTAAAAAAGTTAACCAGTGTACCTCTTCAAAAAAAAAAAATTCTGTTTACTTCTCAGAAAATTGAACACTAACTATAAGGGAATCTCAAAAAAATAAATCTTGAACAACAAATTCACATAAAACTTCTATTTACATTAAACATATTCATTAAAAGTCAACATATCAAATTAAATCAAAAAATGAATTTTTAAAAATTATTTTTCTATGATACATATGAATTTTTGCTCTTATATGTGTTTCACACTAGTATTGTACAAATTGTTAAGATTCTTAAAGTTATGAAGTGCAAAAAATCAATTAAGAAAATATAAATAAGTAAAGAAGACATGGGATTACAAAAAATTACTGCTATTCTATTCATCTTTATTTGATTTTTGACAAATGAAAATTGAAGACTATAAAAAAGAGAAGGAAGACACAAACATTAAGGGTGTGTTTGGTATGATGGAAAATGTTTTTCTATTTTCTCTTGTTTGGTTGCAATAAAATGTTTGAAAAACATTTTCCACAACAACTCATTTTCCTCAATTTGAGGGAAAATGACTTCCTTCATGGGTCAAGGGAAGTCATTTTTCAGAAAATGACAAATATGACTTATGACCCCACCCCCACCCCTCTTCCCCACCCCAACAACACTCATATTCACATGGCTAAAAAAATTCACATTTCTCAAAAATTTACATTACTCGAAAATATTTTTTATTGTGTTTTACTTTAATTTTTCACTGCTTGAAATAAAAAATAGTGAAGCCCGAATTTTTTTCATTTCCAATGTTCGTTGAATGTGTTGTTATTTTCATATGCATAGAAGAAGACTTACCTATGTTACTTTTGCTAATTTCATATTTCATTTTGTCATCGATGTAACTTGTTTTATGAGGTTGAATAAGCTTGTCGTACCGTTATATTTTTATTGATTGTAGTATCTTGAGATTGTTCTGACAAAATATTGAAAAGCGTCTTCTATATTTGCTAATTAATAGTTGCTTAAATTTAGTGATTGTAATATTTTAGTATTCGATATTGATATTATTTGTTATGCTTAAATTAGTTCTTACTAAT
>NC_061114.1:76594252-76732531 GCF_002878395.1 Capsicum annuum
TTATTGATTGTAGTATCTTGAGATTGTTCTGACAAAATATTGAAAAGCGTCTTCTATATTTGCTAATTAATAGTTGCTTAAATTTAGTGATTGTAATATTTTAGTATTCGATATTGATATTATTTGTTATGCTTAAATTAGTTCTTACAAATTGTTGAGTTGCTAGAGGCACTGATATACTAGTTAACAATTAGTAGTATTTTCTAAAAAAAATTTCACTCACCAATCAAACACTAGAAAATATTTTTCTAAAAAATAGTCTCTACTCACCAACCAAACACCATAAAATACTTTTCAAAAAATATTTTCCACTCACCACCCAAACATGAGAAAATAAGTAGAAAACCAACTTATTTTCCAAGAAAATATTTTCCACAGAAAATATTTTCCATCATACCAAACACACCCTAAGAGGAAAATCGAAGAAGTGATGTTAGAGAGAGAAGAAAAAAGAAAGAGCGAAATACATTTTGAAGGACATTATTATTTTTCATCTTACTTATTATTGTGTTATTTTAACTCAGGTGTGAGAAGAGAAAAGGTTAATTTATCATGGAGCGGGACCCATCAATATGAGTTTTATAAATTAAGAATATCCTCATACAATTATTATATGGCATATCTTACTCATCATAAAAATTTTCAGCATTTACGAGTTGCATAAAATATACCAATGAATCAATGAATGAATTGCTCCCAATAGTTAGGGCATGTTTAGAAAGCCACTAATTGTTATGTTTGTTTGATTAAGTACAACTTTAGAAGGTTAGTTTTAGTTTGTTCCTTTTTTTAATTTTAATTTGTTTTCTTTTTAATATATTTTTTATTTTTTACCTTTTGAAACTCTTTAATGTTTCTTTCCTTGTATATTATTTATGTCTCTTTTCCTTTTTCTAATTTTTTGAACTTCTACTTCTTGTGATTCAATGTAGAGCTACTTATCGGATGAAAAATCACGCTAAATAGTTTAACTTATCAGTCATCGATTTTTAACTGTACTAATCTGCTAGCCAATTAATAAGATATAGTTGATTTGATAACAGTTAGCTATTATCAAGTAGTTATTGAGCGATGTAAGGACTAACCTTCACGCTATCTTTTTCTTAAATTTATGCTCATTACACATATGCAATGCACTACAATACACTCAAGAATTGAGTAAAATTGGACAAACTGCAAAAGAATTAGGCTGAAAAAATACATGTCGAAAAAATGAGGCTGAAAGAACATATGTAGTACGCCACACTCACATGTCACGATACTACACTAAACTCAAGAATTGAGTACAATTGGACAAATTATGAAAGAATTATGCTTAAAAAACACATGTAGTACACTGCACTCACATACCTAAACGCATACACCTCATCGTTCCTACTTGAATAAAAAAATTAAGTAAAAAGAAAAGAGAACGAGTAAAAAAGGACCATAAGTCAACAACTCAGAAAAAGGAGGAATCTAACGATTTAAAACAAAAAGAATTGAATACAGTGTAGGAGATATGAAGAGTTGAAGATCTTATGTGGAGTTCTTTTATATATCTAGGGATAAAAGTGTGTATATAATAAATCTTAACGAGTTAAAGATTTATCCGTAAGAAATTTAAATAAATCGTCCTACATCATGTAACGTCCCAACTTTCTAAACCAGAACGCTACACGATGCTTATGACCCCAAAGAACTACAAGCTAATCTATGACTGATATCTGTACCTGTACACTGCAATATATGACGTAATAATATGGAAAACATGAATAATAGGCCATAAGGTTCAACTACATAGAATATCTGACAAATAATAACATCCATATGGGGTAACGAATACCCAAAACAACTGAAATCTGAATCAAATATGAACTAAATTTGAAAGCCTCTAAATACTGTTTGAATAAGGAGTTGAAGGAATATGTCTCCAACTAACTCCGTCTAGCAAAACTAAACTAAAATAATAAATGAAAATAATATCGTCCTTGAATAGATGAGGACTCACTATAACTCTGCGACTGAAATGCTACTGCTACTACTGATCTGGAACTCGTGTCTGTGAACCTATGGTGTAACATAAAAGAAAGCACCATAGCGCAAATACGTCAGTACAACTGAGAGTACTGAGTATACGAGTGAGGTAGGCTAAATGCAAGGGTTTACATGCATGAACGATATTAACTGACTGACTGATATAAACGTGAGAGTGCAAACGTGCATATATAGTAACTGAGATTGTGATTACGTAATATCTAGATCTGGACACTAATACATGATCTACTGATATCTAGCATGACAAATACTAAAATTCTGATAACATAGATGACTGTGTCTGACGGTCCTGAATCTAATGGAACTATCTGTGTTTCGTTCTGTAACTGAATTAACTGTATCTGACAGTCCTGATATACTGAAATCTGAAGAACTATTTGAGTTCTTTTATTGAGACTAGGACTGAAACTGTGGGAGGTAGTTATTTAACCGACATGCCCCAATAACACATATAGATAAGTTGGGGTCTAATCGCTGCCCCGACTGAAAAGGTGTCAATACCGCACTACTGGTAAGGACAGCTGTGAGTGACCCTTATCTGGTAGGTACTCAAAAATGAGAATGGTGGGAACCCTAAATTGATAGGTCAATCCACCTTATCAGATAGGTTAAGATGTCTCAACTTACGCTGGCTACATAGTTTTGGAACACAAGGATGACTACTAAGAATCACACCCTAAACTGGCAGGTGAGTTCCCATCCTTGGGTTCACTCGGTCCTAACTTCTACTCCTATATGAAGAGACTAAACATGATTTAACTGACTGTACATAGACTGAGTAACTGACTTCCGTTGACTGACAGAATAGTACTACTATCTGAGAATTAACTGAGATCATGAGAAATCTGAGATTTCCCCAGTTACATGACTGACTAAGTTCTATAGATCATGGCTTGACTGAGATTATCTTGATAACATGACATGGATCTAGGCACACAACTATATTTTTGGGTACAAGTACCCCCAGGACTCGATGGAAGGAAGCTGACATACATGACTGACTTGATCGTAAGAGTAGAGTCCATAATTTACAATATCATAAGTAGGGGATTTCACACTAAGCATAGTTCTCAACATCTTACACATGGGAGGGAAATTCATACAACATGTATATACTTGGATAGCCTCAATATCATGCTCAATCCATATCACAACAACAACGCATATCAATCACGTGGAATTCATGTAAAATCATAAAGCATAGAGCATGGACTTATCATTTAAGCACTATTAAATTATGGGACATGAATTCTATCATCCTAGGCATATTATCAAACACTTTGCATGCATTCTTTTAGCTTAGGTGTGTTCATGAATTTCACCATATCAAGCCACATAAAGATCATGGGGTTCAACTAACAAACACATATACTTTATGAAAACACCTTTAGATATCATCTTGAAACTTAAACAACAATCATCAATATGTATATGCTCATATCACAACAAGACAATGACAAAATAATATTTAAAACATGATTCTTGAGCTCTATGAACGAAATGGATCCATAGATGAACACTACGCATACCTGACTCAAGGTTCTTGATGGTTTTGAACTTGAAGGATTTGAAATCCTTTGATTTTTTTTGAAGAAGATTGGGTGTTGTTCTTGGAGATTAAATTTTGAGAGAAACCCTAGTTTTTGTTTATGAAATAATAATGAGCAAAATGGCTGAATTCAGACTCATCTGGGTATATATAGGCGAGTAGTAAGTGACCAAAATACCCCTGTTAAAATAGCCTAGAAATAAACTAAACATGGCATGTGACGACCTGATTGACGGTCCGTCATAAACTTGACGGTCTATCATTTTGACTGTCATACGTGGACCAGAAATGAGGTTCATTGGATAAGAGTTGACGGCCTGGATGACGGTCCGTAAAAAATCTGATGGTCCATCAATCCTTATCCAGAACGTTGCCCTACTGCCTTGGCTGTGATGGTCAAAGTGACGTTTCATCACTTGTTTGGTGGTCCGTCAACTTGGACGTTGCACCTGGGCGTTTCGGTCAGTTCTGAGTAAAACATCCATAACTTCCTCGTCTAGTGTCGGATTTGGACAAAATTGATATCGTTAGAAAGCTAACTCAATTTCCCACGTGATAGAAAGTAGAAATCTAAAAAATACTATTGGTACAAAAATAGATTTGTATTTCAAAGCAAGTACTAGCATCCTTGAGATGTTTTCTAGCTAGAAATAAGCACGGGTATTACACATCAATAGGTTGTTAATTATAAAATTTTAATTTATTCACTAACTGTTTATTTGATAACTTAATACTAATAAGAAAATAATCCAAATTTGCAGTTGGCTTATCGGTTATGGTTTGATTTGAACAACCCTAATTTAATGTAATTGCTAATATTTTTTTTCTTCATTTAATATAACTGCGTTATTGTTCTAATATTTAAATTGAAGTAAAATTTCATTATTGAATGAGATTGTAGAGATGCTTCCCTTTTCTTAAAAAAATTATAGAGAAAAGACATAAAATCGCCTTTGAAGTTGTTCGACTTCTGCAAAAAGACACCTAAATTATACTTGCGACCTATTACCCCACGAAACTAGTTAAGACCATTAAAAATAACTTCAGGGGTGACTTTAAACTTTGGTGGAGCTTATTTTATGTTTTGTTGAATTTGCTACAAGAGTATTATGTTAATTTATTTTTATTTTTGATTTTATTTTTTATGTTTTATTCCAATTATTTGCTTTAGTGGTATAGACCTATTATTTTATTTTTCATGACTTTTATTTTTTAGTTAGAATTGATAGACTATTTTTAGTCAATGTAATAATTTTATGGCATATTATTTATAGTATTGATTTTGACAAGCATGCAGTCCACGATGTTCATATAAAATGTCTAATTTTAGTTTTCTTAATTAATTAAATTAAATATTATTAGTTTTAAATATATATCAATACTTTAAGATATTAGTTACAAATATATTTTTATTTATTAATACATTTTCAGAAAATAATATATGTCTTTAATACCTAATTTAATATTATTTATAGTGACATATATTTGTCAAATATTAACTTCTAAGTTTCTTATAATTAACCTTTATTTCTAAAATTTAATTTAATAGTATAATTATTCTTATGTAATAGAACAGTACACTTATAGTTACACTGTAATTATATTATTATTGGCAAACAGGTCATAAAAGACAGACAAAACAAAACAAAATACAAGTGAGCCAATGGCCAAGTCCAAAATGAAACAAAGAAGCAAAAAAGATAAGAAAAAGCCAACTAGCCCAAGTCCAAATTGTCTCATGTCTTAGCCCACCCTCAATTCTTACACAGATAAGATGACTAGAGTTTCCTATTCAAACTCTATTTTTTTATTCCTAAACCCCTTTTCACTTGAGAAATATAGTGGTCTTGGACTAACAGTGATCTTCATCTTATCTTACTATGGATTATCAACCCCCTGGTCATGTTCTTCATGTGTGCAGGTCGGCTTTTAAGAGTGAGTGTTCTTCTTTTTGCCCTCTTTTTCGAGTAATAGAATTCTATTTCTGATCTATTTGTGAATCCCAGTTGTGTTCTCTGGTGAATGGCCTAAGTTCATTGTGTTTTGATGAGAGATATTGTAGCGTGGTATTGTGCTCAACCACTTGGTAAGTATTCATAGCTCGCCTTTTTGTTTTCTTTGTGTGACCTCAAATCTCTACTCTAGTGCAGGTGGACCTAAAATGAAGTACATGGGAAGCTCTAATCCACTCCCACCTCTTAGTGATAAATGCAATATCCAGGTTTACATACTCCAATTAGACTAAAAACCCTTCCATTTATCGAGTCCTTTTGATAGCTGAAGTAGTATAGACTAGCTAGCATTTTACTCTTTTTGCTGCCTCGATGCCTTTTGTAAATGTAATCTCTGTGAAACACTTTATTCTTTAGCCTTTCCTGCCCCATCATCCCTTTCTAGGTGATACTCTTAAATATGGGCTTTAGTATATCATTATATATGATCCTTCTACCGGATGATTTCATACTTTGAAAGTTTGAATAGCTATAATTACCATTATCTATTGGAAGATTTGCCAGATAATCCGCTAATTTATATCCTTCCCTTAAAATGAGTTAAACTTTGTATTATTTTCCTTGAAGGTGTGATTTTATTTCAGCAACATATTACATAGGCATGTCCATTCCCCTTTCACTACTTTCGAAAGTAACAAAGAGTCCGCTTGAATGATGACTTGTCTGTGTTGTGACTGTTTGTAGTATAGATCTTTTTTCTACTAATGTGTTTGTGGTGTTGTATATAATAGCTCCTTATGCATGTCATATGTCTCCATTTGAGTCCCTTAGGCAAAATACATATAAACTTAACTCCAGATTCCCTCGTGATACTCCATCCGTATTGTATTTGACCCATTCTTCATGAGGAAACCCTACATTACTTTGGTCACCTTAATTCTAAGGCAATATTCCTTCATCTCTTTCAACATCCATGACTAATTCTTTGAAAAACTAATGATAGGTTTCCTTACTCTTAGTAGCATATACATAATTCTAGTCACATTATGAATAATTCTATGTGTAAAGGTGCTCTTTCCTTTATGTTAGCTCAAGTTTCTTTTCTTTCATAATTCCCATATTATAATACTTGGCAAAGCTTTATAGTATGACTACAAACTTTTCTTAACTTGCACTCCCTATCACTACATTATTACTTCTCTTAGGTGAAGTCTTTATATAATCATACCGGAAAAACAACAAAAGTAGGACCAAGTCCTGTTATGTAAGACCCTTAAAATTTTCATTATTTTATTTTTGACCTTACCATATTCATAATATTGATTTTTGACTTAAATTATATTTAGGGATGTTAAAGGATGTTCGGAAAAAGTTTTAGAATTTTTGAAAGGGTTCCGGGGTTATTTTGGGACCCCGAGGCAGTGACGGTTTGTGATATCACCGCGTTACGGAGGCTACCTTCCGTGATATTGGTATGGAATAGAGGATACCCTCTATGATATTGCCATACCATGCCAAGGTGTTAAATTTGTGCAGTTTTGTTCTTATTCACTTGGAATTAGGGGATTTTGGTCTTTTTACCCCTTGTACGACTTTTAAACAAAAAATAGTCTTATTCCCATTAGTTTTTAAAGATCAAATCCTTCTATTTCACTCTCAAATACAAAACCTAAGAACATTCAAAGATTTCACTACGCATTCATCATCCGGGCTTTAAACTTCAAATTGATTACAAATTCTCGTATGTTTCAGGCATGTTTCTCTTCTCTAAACTTTAATTTTACATTGTGGCATTGATTTGATGGATTTTCATATGATTTAAATTATGAATTTGAAATTGGGTTGAGGGGTTTTGATTATTTTTGATTGAATTAATTGTCCGATGATTTGAATTTATTATTCATGCTTTAAATTGGTGTTTTTGGGACTGAATTGGTACTTTAATTAAATGGTTGGAATGAGAACCTGTGTTTCCCCAAATTGGATGAATTTTGGCTTGAAATTGCATGAACCTCAACCTACTTTGTTAGTTTGATTTTAATTATGGATAATTGCATTGTTTAACTTGTTTTTGAACTCAATGTATTGCATTAATGGATAGATGGTTAATTAAATAGATTTGGATGGCCTTGGTGGCCATGGATTTGAATTTTAATAGAATTTGAGGAATTAATGTGGTTGTATAAATTGATTTGGCATTTGTGATTTAGCTTGATAGCATATTGATATGATGATACCAAGTGGTTAATGCCTTAATGAATGACTCCTAGTTTAATGGTTAGAATTATGTGATAAATGGTTTTTAATTTGGGCTTATAGGGGTTGTGTAGCTTGCCGTAGAAGGTGAAGGTCCCGGAGGGACCGATACTGAAAACCACATTTGTCGACGTAGGGGTCTTTATGACGGTGTGTATATATATTGGAATGGTTGGAGCCTCAGTGGCTTTGGCCCTTTCTCGAATTTTCATGGTTTGTGCGGCTAACATGCACTAGGACCCTTTCAGCAGGGAGAGCTGAATCCATATAGCCCGTGAGTGCCCTTAGAATGGTTAGAGCTACACAATCTAGGCTAATGGTTTTAAATATCATGCTTAAACCTTGTTCCCTATCCCAGCATCTTACATATGTATATACAATGTGTGCATATGGTTTAGTTTAGTTTTGGAGATGGCATTCTGAGTTATATGCTAGCGCTCACCCTTTATCCATCCTTGGACGCTACATTATTTCATAATGTAGGGTCCACAGACACTTCTTTTACCCTTTTGCAGCATTATATGGATTAGCATGTTCGTTGAGTAGCTGCGAAGTGGTGAGCCTCCATCCTCGAAAGACCTTATCATTTCCGTATTCTCTTATTTTGACTCAGCACTTTTGTATTCTTTTAGTCATGGTAGGAGGCATGTCCTGACCTGTTTGGATTCTTATTTTAGAGGCTATTGTGGACAGATACGGGTTGGTTGGTTGTTATTGACTCTTAGTCTTCTTTTGAGTTATTTATTTCATCTTTTGATTTTTGTTCAGTTGGCTTCCACATTGTTATTATTATAATTTTTTGCTCATGAGGCTAGGTGATAGGGGTGGTCTTCAGTCCATGGTAGGCTTGAGATACCCATCACGGCCAGGTCATGATTCGGGTTATAACATATTCGTAGTAGGAGATCTTAGGAACACACGTGCCAGGGTTTCCTGGTCTAAACTTTCACCACACCGATTTCTAGATGGACTTTCAATACCCCATCATCCACTGGAATTTTAAATTTACATAGTCTCCACACGAAGGAGGTTATCTTGAAAGGGAAGCCCTTAATCCATATCCCTTTGTAGATCTTGCTAGGGTTATCTTTATGCCTGATATACTGCTTGGCTATTTTCATGGGGAATAACCCTTTAGTGTCTAGAATCCAGTAAGCTCTATTATCTCTTAATTTGCTTTAGGAGGTTTAATATGAGTTAGGATATGATCTACCAGTTCTTGTGGAAGGATATCCTTCATTAACTCTGTATCTCATTCTCCTTCCTTGGTCAATTTATTGACCCTTCGGTATGTATCATCATATTCAAAGTCCTCCCCTGTAATAGGATATAAATTTCCCAAACAAGTCCAATTGTCATGCCATAGTAGGGTTGATCCTCACTTTAGTTGCCATACTATTTGATGCTCAATTACCTACCTTGCCTGCAATATTTGCTTCTACACTTGTGATCCACCACAACCAGTTTTCCACATTATCAGATAATAATTACTGCTGTTAAAATATCTATTACTCATGTATTCACTCCATGCTGAGTATTTAGTCCTGAAGTTCCACCAGAGTTTGAAAAATAAAGCCATTGAAGCATCACTACAGGAAAATGGCTTATTTAAGACTAATATTTAGGGACAAAGTTATAATCTAGTCCCTCATCCTACACTTATAGGGACATAACTTTTCTCTATTCTCTAATTTCCATTTTTATTTTCCCAATTAGCGAAGACTATAAATTTGGTTGCTAAAATATCTCATCCCAAATGATGTAAAAAGATAAGTATATTTATTTACCCCTACCCCCACCACGTGTCTATACATAATAAAGCCCTATATTTTCTATCTATATTCTCTATTGAAAGATCATAAATCCTCGATGATGGATTGTTCTAAATTCCACTCTCAAAGTCTACAGTGTCAATGAATACTATCTAAATGGTATAAAGATTCGTAAATCGAATATCAAGGCATGTCTACTTGAACAAGTTTGTTTATTTTATCATATTTTTTGAGGGGTCCAAATCCAGAAATTTTGTTCTCAAGAATCAATATTAGTTGAACGAAACCAGAAATTTTATCCCCATAACATTGATTGTTGAGAATGAATGTCTTTGGAAGTGATTTTACTTAATACTGATTGCTTTGGCATGAGGTAGATAACTTGAAGTATTGGGCTTTATGTGAACAATAGTGGCTAGGGGTTGATATTTAAATAGGGCTTTGAGGGGAAGAAATGCTTTATTAATGAATGCCTTTCTAAAACCCTTTCTTGAATCAATGTTCTTGAGGTTCAGGTTCTTTACCTATTGCTTTGAATCTACTTCCATAGAGTTTCATCCCAAGAGTCTACTTAAAAATTAAGTATTGTAGATATTTTATTGTAGAGTTGACCAGACCTTGTCTTAGAGCTGAGGAGATCTTTTCTAAGAGCTGAGCAGACATAGCTAACAAGGTCCCTTGACAAAGAGACAAAGGGCCGCAAAAATAGGCAAGAATATCTTACTCTAAAAGAGAAAGCCGAGGCCAAACAAGGTCCTGTGAATCATGAGAACCTGTAGATAATTAATCATGAGTTGTTTACTTTGTTAAATATTAATTGGTATGGATATATACATTTGGTGATTCTTTCATTATTGTATGGTCTCTTTTAGCATTGCAACCAACTTAGCAAATCTTATTGCTGAAACTTGCTAAAATTGTAGAAACAGAAAATGTGAAAAAGATAAATAGGTATTGACATGATTCAACACTTAAATTTTCATGGTCAGGATATAGATCAAAGATGTTTTAAGAAGAAGTGCTTATGTTTTATCCATTTTAGCTGCTCCAATGAGATAACAATGAGGCATTTCAATAGCTCAAAGATCTTCTAGAAGCGTTAGCGTGAGTTTATAAGTTCGATGTCATTAAATGTAGTATTTTTATTTGCTTGAGTTATTCTTGTGTTTTTTTTTCCTTTAATAGGTTTTTGTTTTTTTGGTGAACTTCCCCTATAAGTTAATTATGGTGTTTACTGATATCAATTTTGTAACATTGTACTTCCTGTTGAACTTTTTTTATTTAATTGTAAAGAACATGGATAGTTTTGTCTGACATTTTTTCTAAGATATTTATGTTGTGACATAATTGTTGCTTCAAGTGATTAAATTATTTAATCGCATCATTATTGTAGCTTTCTATTCACTAGATTTTTTTTGGTATATAACACAAGATGGATCAAGTCCTTTCTATTTAGGTTCAAAAATACTTTTAAGTTTATCTTGTGTAGATGGTTATCTGCCAAATAGGTGAATCACTTACAACTCGACATTATAAGCTGAGATTGTGGCTGTCTAATTTTCTGACATAAATAAAAAAGTGATTCTTGAGTTCTATTATTGATATATCTTGAACCAAATTCAATAGTGCTTATATCTTAAATGTCGCTAATAAACAAAGAGGAAACTATGAGATCTTCTCGAGCTAACCACTTAAATTAATTGAGGCGATGGTTACTTGTTTTGTGAGTTAAACCTAAAGAGTTATCCTTTAATTACTTCTACATTTCTAAGTTTCTTGGGTTTAAGTTACTCTGCTACTGCACTTACAAATTTCATATATGGTGCAAATACGCAAAGAGTGTATTAGTCGACTATGCAAACCACTTACTGGAATGGGAATCTTTGTTAGTGCTACTGATTTAGAAGTTTGTCTATCCCTTAATATATTTCGAGCAAAGAATGCCACATTTATTGCATTTTTGTGTTCATGTAGGAAGCTATCCTTTTTCTCCATTCTTATGTTTGGTGCTTAAATGCAATGTTTTATGTAGCTTTTAGTTAGATTTAGTAAAGCTTCATAATTTTATTACATGATTAGTTATCTAAAGGTGATAATTTAACTTCTAGCACTTGATTAATAATTTATGTTTCTTCCTTATTTTTGTAGGAAATGTACTATTTTATTTTGTCTTGAACTTCTAAGGTGATACTTATTTTGTGATGAACGGAGTAAATTTTTTGTTAAGAGAATGATTTGTGTTACTATATTATTCTAGTTTTAGAGTAGATCTCACATTACTATAAAAGATGAGATACGCATGTGGTTGCATAATTAAAAGCTCATATACTGATTCACTACATAGTATGTATGCCCCCTATATAGTAATGTATTGTGCATTACATGAAAAACTTAATTAGTGTTGTACTGTGCACTATATAGTTATGTACTATGCAGTTTTTCTTTTATTCTCTTTCCCCTCTTAACAATGATAAAAAATTTACATAGATGATTCATTGTATTTTGCAATATTTCTAATGAGTTTCGAGGCAAGTACCTACTTCATAGTAAGGATAAAGGTTTCAAGAGTGACTCACTACCTAAAGGTTGATTTGTATTTGTTAACCATTAAAATATTTATTTAAGATTCCATTTGGTTCCCGTGTTATTATTCTTTAACTCTTATGTTGGTCAGTTATAATATGATAATTAATAGGTGTCTATGTCTATATTGTCACTGCCCTAACCTTGATCTTTGGTAGCTAAAATCTGCTTGATTTGGATCAATTACTATTTCTTCTCCTGGCCAGGTACTTTAATAAGTTTACCACTAAGTTAGCCATAAAAAGGCTTGTTAATTGTCAGATGCTAAACTTTTTATGCGACCAAGTAGCGCTTTAACAAATTTGCTAAATTTCATGAGTCTATAGTAATGATTTCCTATAATCACATTCTAGAGTTAAGTGGTCTATGATTTCTCATTCTTTTAGTCGATGATTTCCTACATGTTCTTACAAGTAGTCTTTTGACTGTCAATAAGTAGAATAGTGGGTTTTGAGTTTACCCTCTTTCACCAGCTTTATGTTGTCCATACATGTTTGAGATTTGGTGGTGATATATGCATACTACATTTTAATTAGCCACTCAGAAAGGCTGATAGGGTATTAGGCATGGAACTCGAGAAGTAAATAAATTCAACTAGTGATTTTTTTTATGCACAGATGTAGCAACACATAGACTTGTTATTGCAGGCGTTGATTATATAATACAAGTTCTTTCTTGTTAGGCATATTAGGTTTGGCTAATAAATTCATTATATTTTTTATTCTTTCTTGGTTGGTTAAGGGACAGTAGCATAGATGGGAAAGGGCTATTTACTATGTTACTATAGCATGTTCATCACTTCTTCACCATTTGAATTTAATGAACTTAGAATGTGTGCTACAAAATTAACAACCCCTATAGTAGTCAAGTTCGTATTGCATATTGTTAACTATTGTATTCCCTTCTCCAATAACATGATATCATTATTAGAAAACATTACTTGGTTTATATATGAGTCACAGTACAGTATTTAAAGAATATATTGCCTTAGTCTTTTAATATGAGTAGCAAATTTTAATTTCTATTCTATAGTTCCGTATTTTTTAGTAATACTTGTTGGTTCTCTTTACTCATAGTATTTTATTGCAGAACATCTTTGTTAACCCCGTGGTAAGTGTAATGCCCCAAAAATGGGTCCCGAGACATCACACGATGCTTAGGGTCATAAGTGATCCCAAGCTAACCCTTATTCTGGCATAACTCATAAGCAACCGAATAAATACATAAATCTGAAGAAAATACGGAAACATAAATCTTTTCTGAACTTGATCAATACAAACTGTATTAAAATAATTCCAACTTTGATTATACAAAATAAACTAGAATCAAATACATCAACATCTACTGAATGTCTATGAAACCTCTACTAGCACTGACTATAGGTAGCGGGGACATGACCCCAACTATCCCTAATCAATATGACTGAATAAAAGAAAAGATACTAAAATTATATGTCAATCGAGTCTTTAAATCTAAAGAACCTATCACTTGCTGACTGGAAGCTGCAAACTATCTGATTATGATGTGAGTACTACAACTGATACCAACATTATCAGACAATGTATCACATAGACGTATATGTAGATCAATACTTTGAGGATGTACTGAGTATATGGGGGTGAATGTATAAGTAAAACATAATCATGCTTTATAAAGACAATGCATGCTAAATGTAAAAGACTCACACAAGCTGGAATATCTGAAATACTGAAATCTAAAATCATGCAGAGCAAATCAAGCTTTATAAATCTACTGAGTTCATAACATTTAGTTCTAAGGGTTGTACTTATACTTTCTCTTTAAGTCATACTGACTACGTGTAGGAAGAGCTCACGTTTAAATCTGAAATTTGAAACTAATACCTTTCTGTAAGGCATAATCTGATTAAAACTAATGAGCCTCTACACTTAGTTTTCTAAAAGCTTTTTAGTTATTTCCTTTCTTTTGAAACTTAGAGACTTTGGAAATCTTGGAACTTTTGAAACTTTGGGACTTAGGAACTTTGGGGACTCTGAGAGTTTCTTCAAACCGACATAAACCATGTGAGCTTACATGGAGTCCAACGTCTTGCCCATGTTGGGGAGAGCTGTTCTAGCCTTTTCATCAGAATAGAACTTTAACTTAAGTGATCACTATCTTAGCCCACTATGGGTGTTTAAAACCTATGGTGTCTTGTAGTTCTTGGGCATGAGACCTTGGAATCATACCCAACTCGGTGCTACATACTACTCCCATACTTATTACTTAGAACTTTTAGGAAATCCACCTTAAAATAGCACAAGGTTCGTAATTAAAACCAATTATGCTCTCTTTGTTTTAATTCATAAACCGTATGAATAATATGGATTTCTATCTTAGCTTAGGATCAAAATATAAATCTTTGCTTTTGAAAGCACTAATAAAAACTTATCAATAGGACTTGAGATCATAATATCCTTATAAAATCATCAATAGTACTTAGAACTCAAAGTATAAAGCTTTAATGCATCAATAATTACATCAATAATCAGATTTAAACTTCATGCTCAATAATCATCTTAAAAGCTTTCAAAAATCTCAATCAAGATAATGGTATATAACTTATAATATGAATCTTATGATTTCAAACATGAACATATGTAAATTTTTTGCAATTGAAGCCTTAAATATCATAATAATTTCATAAACTAAAATAATGAGGATTTGGGTATCAATCCTAACTTAAATTTTATGGGAAATCATAGAATATTCAGTAAAATTGAAACCATGATTGAGTTTTAGGCACAAGGATGAAAGGTTTATCCTTGTTCAAAACCCCATATACCTTGGATGATGAACTAGATGAACAAGCTTGCTTTTGAGATCCTATTTGTGCTCTTGAAGGATAATTCTTGGTGTTCTTGAATTGGGAATTTTGAATCTTGAACTGATTTGGGAAAAGAATGGTGGAATCTTGGAGATTCTTAAAGTTGAATGATGAAGCTTAGGGTTTTGGTTGAGAGAATTATTGATGAATATAAGCATAGAAGGCTTGTAATAGGGTTAAATCGTGTGTTTGGACGGATTTGGGGGCTTGAGAATTGACCAAAACATCCCCTTGAGATTTTAAATGATACTAGAAAAGCAACAAAAATCCTGATTTGGCTGGCCACCGCAATGATCCACAATCGCGTTAGCTCAAGGAAAAAGAACGAGTGGGAACTGGGCTTTCTCCGTGACGCGGAGCTATCACGGTGCCCTATCGTTTTGCCATTTTGGCCGCCAACGCGATGCGGTAAGATCGCGTTGGGCTACTGGATTTTGACAAATGAGAAAATGGACCACTCCGCGATGTGCCAATATCATGGAGATCTATTGAAATTGACGATTGCTATTTTTGCCCTTCCCGCGATGCGCTGAGAGTCCAGGTGGCACACTGTCAACTTAAAAATGCCATAACTCCTTCACCGAGTGTTGGATTTAGGCGAATTTGGTATCGATGGAAAGCTTATTCAATTTTCCACACAATGAAAAGATGAAATATTGAAAATTCTATATGGAATAAATATTATTCATTTTGAAATATATCCCTTGACATTTTAGAAACAAATTTAAGCTAGAAAAAATATGGGGTACTACAGTAAGTTACTTGTTGAGCTTGGTGATGGTCCAGAACGTCTACTTATTGATGCTTTAAGTGGAAAGGTTGTTGTCATCCATGTTTTTACCATTTGAAGTGTGTAATTATACTTGAAGAGCTTTTTCAAAAAAATTATACTTAAAAATTTATACTTGAAGAATTTGGGATTGTGTATACAATGCTATGACATTTGTGTCTTGGAATTAAGATGTAAATACATTTGTTTGTAATATGTATAAATGTTATCTTTATATATATATATATATGCATCTTATTCTAGATATTTAAATATTTTAAGAAATTGTACAAAGAAAACTACATATGTAGTTATAGACCTAAATTTATCATCCATGTTTGCAATTTAGAGACTAATTTTTTTAGGACCATTAGAAACTGGTCGCCAAAAGTCTATAGGGACCAAAATACCATGCTAGTAATTTTTAGTTAAGGACCAAAAGTATGTTCACCATATAACTTTTAGGGACCAGAATATTATCGATTGCCAAAATCTTTTAGGGACCAGTACAAAGATCTTGTCGCTATTGACCTTTAGTGAAGAAGACTATAATGACGGACATCGACAAGATTTTTCTAGTCGCTAATAACTTTTAAGGACTAGAAATAAATTTCTAGGGACTATATATACCTTCATTAATAGCCATTTTTCTTGTAGTGCATCATGCATCAATCTGAATCCTAGCCTCCTTCCTCTTCTGGTAAACATAGATTGCTCCATCTAGTTTAGTGTCTACCCAAACTTCCAATATAACCGCTCCAAAATAATTGTCCCATCATCTTTTTAAGCATATTTCTTGGAGGATTCATCATTTATAGATAGTGAATATGTATACTCTGAAGAACATGTAATCAAAATCGCTCCCCCCATAAGATAGTACCTTTCCTTTACATGCTTGCAATTTTGAACCATTCTTTGCATCATCAGTTGATAATAGCCTTTTTGATTCCTCTTATAAAAGATAGGACATCCTAAGTAGGTGAAAGAAAACTCCTTCCTTAGAATTCCAGTTGCCACTTCTGCTACTATAATACCTCCTCCTAGTACATTGTGATGCAAGTAAATAACACTCTTCTCCATATTAACCTCATGTCCTAAAACCTTTTCTAATCTCTCCAATATTGCAGCAACCATTTGCATTGTCCTAACCTCAGCCTTACATAAATCTTTTGAACTCTTTTTTCTCACTAAGAGAGTTTAGAGCTCTAGACATAACTTCAGCTACCAATATACAAAATTTAGGAGACAGTGGACCTCCTTGTTAGGAATCCATGATGAATTAAAGAATCCTTTAGGCTGTCCAGCCAATAGAATTAAGTATCAATTATTTCTCACCAGCCTATACATCATATCAATGACCATCTCCCTTTATCCTAACGATACACCCAAATTACAACTTTCTTATGAAAGTGTAAGCGATCGTTTTCAAATATATAACCCAACTAGGTTAGGGTCGAATCCCACAGGTAATATGGTGCTAATTAAGTTGTATGCAGATTAGTTGACTTTTAATCATTCGTTTCCATATAACAAAAAGGGGGGATTTGATTCAGTTCACAAATTAATGGTTTCAGTTTAACAAGATGAAATATGTGTAGTAGTATTCAAATTTAGAGAAATAGCAAGCTAGGGTTATGTCCACCTTGTAGTTTTCAATACTTTTTAACTATGGGCTTTATGAATTCATACATGCATCGTGCTTACAGAGAAATATATTGTATTTAATAACACAATCTTAGTGTTTCTCAAACATCAAGGACTAACTCACTTTAGTTCTATCGAATCAAAAGTGTTTACAAAAACAATACGAAATCTCCAAGTAGTTAATCCTGTTAAGGCATTAACATATGAAATAGGGGTTGAAAATCCTATTTTCTTGTCACTACTCTCTTATCCGAACCTCAACCTTTCTATCAAACAAGTTGAGTTTTAAGGCACATCCTCTATGTTTGCAACCACGAGAATTCAAGATAAACGAAGAGAGTATGATATAAGCATATCAAAACATGATGAATTAAAAAATCCAAAGTAATAGATTGTATGCTACAAGGCTTCCATAACCCGAACTAATAAACCTAGCTACTCATGAATAAAACGGGAATCATACTAGAAATATTCATCATACCAAAAACTAGAAGATGATCTTTGTGTGCAAATAGTGAAAACAAGAGAAAAAAATATTTTTCTCTCTCTCCCCAAGCTAAGCCGCCCTTCTCCTCTTCAAAAACTAATACAGAATAATGAATCATGATAATTTTTCAGCATCAAGTCTTTTTAATAATCCTTTCTCTCATAATTGCCTTCTAAGTCTCTAAACTAATTATAAATGACAAATTAGTCTTGGACATAGTTTCTAGGCACCACATTTGGTCCAACAAGCTACTTTTCTCTTGTGTGATTTGTCATCCGCAATCTGTAGTCCCATTATGTCTCAATCTACCTCATTAATACTTGAAATCATACTAATCACACCGGTTAGCTTAATCACATAGAAGTAGAGTAAAAACATAAGAAACTAGGCACTTTGTTCTCCAAACTTAGCTAAAATATGGGTAAGTTATGGTGCTTAGGCAAATAAATACACCCAAGATCACCACCCCACACTTAAAGCTTTATTCATCCTCAAACAACTTATCCATTTATGCATACTACACAAGTCTTAAGACCCACGAAGGAAAAACAAGATGCTCAAATGGGCTCACACAAAAATTATGAACAAGAAGTAAATTCATGGATCATTACTAGAGACAACCTACCCTCAAGAATAGACTCATTAAGTTGGCAAATTCATAAATACCGTTTAAGCAAAGAAATCATATAAATTACCCAACCTTCGTCAACCATATGCCCTCACTACAAGAAAGTTACCCATAATCACTCACAATCATACAATTTCTAACCAAATGGGTACAAGAATCAAGTTGCTCTCACTCTCACAAAGAATTCTCAAATTACAACTAATGACCATATTCTTGCCTTTAGTGTAATTCTCAACTTATATCAGAATGCTAAGATTAGGATCAAATAGGTCTTTTACGGGTTGTAATGCAGGCTAAAGGATGGGTTGGAACTATTTTGGCCAGAAATAATTACTATCTTCCCTAAGCGCTTTAATACACTACATTATGCAACTAAGACCAATTTCTAACAACCAATTTACACCACTTTCATCTCTCCATATCTTTTGTTTTCACCCCATCCCATTAAACTCAATTAATAACACTATGGTGGGAGTATGCAACCCTTTCATATAAATATATATATATATATATATATATATATATATTTATTTATTTTTCATACCAATTTCTCGTTACACACCCCTATGATAGCCACCCTCAACTTAAGCGATTTGCCTTAGTTAAGGTGCACAATATCCAAGAAGGACCAGGACCAAAACAGGTTCATTATAACATGTCCGACATAAAATTTGGAACTTTTTCAACAATTTTTGCTTCTCCCAACCACATCAATTTCACATGCTAATAACTAGACTTTGGGGCATCAATTTCTCCCTTTTCCTCATATTGTCAAACTCATAACTCAAATTGATTTTACATTAAAGTGCTTAGAGCTTTTGGATCAAATTACGGTCTATTAAAGAACGGGTTAGTCTATATATGAGGCTAATAAAAGAACAAGCTAAAGGATCAATGGGGCTAACTAAGATAATGTGCAAAGGTAGTTCAAAAGAAGGCATGAACAATGGCTGTCAAAGAAATGCCTGAATCATCTCCTAAACTCATAATCTTTATTTTACTTTGCACACATACCATGCAAGTTCTAGCACCAGTTGCAAGAAGGAATATACAACAGTCTTACACACTCATGACACATGGTTAACTCAATTAGGAGCATCATAGATTCTCGACCCAATAATTAAATGAATTTAACTAAAACCAATAATCACAACAAGAGTCAGAACTAGAATCTAGGTATTTCAAATGTAATGATCCATTGTATACTCATGCTATAATGCCATGTGATCCACAAGAACATTTACATGCAACAAATGACTAATTTTCTCTTAAGACAGTCATCATCTATCCATCATCGAGAAAAGCACCTAACTATGACTAAATCAAACAAACATCTAAGAAGAAACAAAATAAACAAAATAACTAATCCTATCACAGAAGTATACTAAGGAGAAGGTACTAATCTCTTACAAAGCAAGTAGCAAAGTAACCAGCCACCCACACTTAATCTAGGCACTGTCCCCAATGCAAATTACGAGCTAAAGAACCTGGCTAGTAGTACTCTTTATCCGCATTAGGAGTCATGCCACCTACATGGAGATAATCATCCAAGCTATTTTTCCTGTATTTATCACCGCACCCATATCAGCCACACATAATGAAACTAACTACAATTAAGATCAAGGTAGTGAAGTAACCACCCTATACTTAATTTGTTAGTATAAACCAATTAAGTGTTATTGTCGAGTTCTCAAGCTTCGCCGACATACACTTTGATATGGTGCACCAACAATAGTCGTAATACAATTCACTCACTTCAATTCCCCCAATTCTATTTCAATGAAGCACTTTTTGAACAAAATCATGCCCTACAACTTCAACCATATAAAGATATACAGAACACCATCACTTTTACACAATTTTCTCAACATTATGTTCAACACACTAAGATAGAAACTAATGGTTACACAACTACCATGTTGGGTGTGAACAATTCACTCATATGTACAAGATCAAGTACTACAACAATGGTGCTTATCTTCCCAGGATGTTCCAAATCCTTCTTTAACATAAACATGGCAAGAATTTAATTCATAATCCACAAGAAATCAATTAACTATAACAAAAGGCCACAATAACTAAGGGTTAAAAAAGTAAAACTTACCTTGAATATGGAAGATTGAGGAAGGAAGGGGGAAATTCTTAAGATTGTTAAGCAAAGAGTAATCTTGAAGGACAAAGAGAATGGTGAGGGAGAAATCTTGTATGGATTGGGGCTGAAAAAAGGATGAATTTGGGCATTTCGGGTGTGGAGTCTATTGAAAGAATGAAATTCGGGTCGAATTGACCCAATTCAAAGATGGATATATGTGGAAATTAGAAGGGTGTGTGGCACACAAGTTATCGCACAAGTTTAAGTGTGTGCCACATTGGTCATTGCACATGTGAAATAATGAGCCTATGCAGTATGGTGTGTGACGCATATGTTATCGCATAAAGGTAAGTGTGCGACGCATATGTTATCGCACAAGTTTAAGTGTGCGCCGCCCAAGGTATCACACAAGTAAAATAGTGAGGGTGTGTGGTTGGGTGTATGATGCATAAGCTATTGCCAACATTAAGGTGTGGGCCGCATAATGTGTTGCACAAGTTAAGGTGTGCGCCTCACATGGTAACGCCTACTTGAGGCAGTGGGATTAGGCTACGTCTTAGGTGAGACCTTTGCCATGGCCTATGTGAACTTGGACACCACACACCCTATACTACATTTAAACTTGGATGCCATTCACCTCATTCTTCGTATAAAGAATTGAGAATGTTTGTACCACGGGGGCTTCACTCCCGCATCCCCATCGAGGTTAGTGGAGGGCTCCGGGATTGGGCCTATCGGCCCAATCCCTAAGCTACCACCACAGATCTCCTTGAAAATCATAAAATAAAGTCACACCGTAAAACTTTAGGGGGCGAATGAACATAAGGGTCACAAATCTAACACGAGTCATGACTCGAGCCTTAATATTTGACCACTCTAACTTACCTGTAATGTCACTATTACTCCTAACTTACTACCATTGATATGGCTTAATTACAAACTAAATTTGGTACCAATCACCTCCTTAGTACTTCATGCACCTGCACTTAATTAAAAACAACTAAAAATGATTAGAAGGATGGGTTGCCTCCCACCAAGCACTGTATTTTTGGTCGTGGCTCGACTCTTATTTTTGTATTATTATTTAACATGATAAAATGAAAATAAAATCATGGGTTGCCTCCCATGAAGCGCCTAATTTAACATCATGGCACGACTCAATTATCTTGACTACTCAAACTTTGTCAAGATACATCGATGATACCATTTGTACCTCATTTGTTGGATGTGGAGAATGCTTTATTCCAAGTCTAGCCTCTTTGAAGTCACTCACATCCTTACTTGCAAGTTTAACCAAACCAGCTATGGTCTCCACAATAGGTCTATCCTTAACTGGTACATCTCTCTCATCTTCCTAGAATACATCAACAATTGAAAAGACACTCATATTTTTTTGTTGTTTTATGGATTTACATACTTCAAAACTTACCTCTTCTTCGTTGAGCCTAAATTTTAGCTCATTCAACTTCAGGTCAACTAATACTCTCCCGGTTGCTAAGAACAGCCTGCCTAAAATTATGGGTACTTTAAAGTCCACTTCACAATCAAGAATTACAAAGTCGGCAGGAAATATAAAATCAGCCACCTTTATAAGTACATCATGTAGAATCCCAGCTGTTTTTTTCATCGATCTATCCGCCATTACAAGTCACATGTTTATGGGTATGGGGTTTCCCAAACCCAACTTCTTATAAATAGCTAGCAGCATCTGATTGATGCTAGCTCCCAGATCACATAAGGCCTTAGCAAAATCCAGAGACCCAATCGCACAAGGGATGGTGAATGCTCCTGGGTCTGCCTTCTTCTGCACTAGTGACCTTGTAGAAATAACTCTACAATGATGGAGATTATCCACCGATTCGTAGCTTACCTCTCTTTTCTTTGTCACAAGATCTTTCATAAATTTAGCATATCTTGGCATCTGCTCAAGTACTTCAACTAAAGGCACATTTACTGTCAATTGCTTCAACGTAGCCATGAATTTGTTAAACTTGCCTTTATCTTCTTTCTGTTTTAATCATTGTGAAAATAGGGGTGGTGGCCTTGGGATTTCAACTGGAGTAACTTTTACCTCCTTTATTATACCTTGCTCCACATCACTAACATGCTTTGGCTTAGGTGGTTGTTCCACTTCCACACTCTTCTTTTTGAAACCTCCCAACTCCATAGGCACCACTAAAGATTCATCAACCACCTCCCAATCCATTTTGACTATATCTGTATGAAGGGATACTCCCAATACTGGACTAGGTAACATCTTACCGCTCCTAGTGGTAATGGCCATACACGATCCATTAGTTCTTGGATTCTAAACTGTATTATTTAGTAGAGTACCATTCTGTCTTTGGTTAAATACTGCGGATAATTGGCTCATCTGCTGCTCGAGTTATTTAATAGTGATTGAGGGCGAATTTACTAGTTGACTTATGGAAGATATGATACTCTTCTAGTAGTTACCCCAAAATTGGTTGCCTCAACTCCCTTTAATAGATTCTCCATCATATCCTCCATAGATATTTTGCCTGAACTGGTGGTAGCATTATCACGGCTTCCAGGAGGTACATACAATCCACTCCTATCACTTTTATTCTTCCAATCTCCTTGATGGTTCCAGCCTTAGTTTTCTTGATCACCGGTCTGGAAACCCTTCCGGCTATGCAAGTAGTTAGCCTCTTCCTCGGTGTTTGATTTAGTTTCCTTACCGTAGGACCCTAAAAATTTTTCCTTTTCTACATTACCTGATAGCAAATATTTTGTGAGCAGATCCATTTGGGTTTTCATGTGAGCCATATCCTGATGACGCTCCTCTTCTCTCCTATGCTGCTCTGCTGATATTATACTAGACCCAGTATTACTTATTACCACAAAATCTCTGGTATGCCAAACTCTACTTTTCTTAGCTATTCTTTCTAATATGTTTATAGCCTCATTAAAGGTGAGCTCCATAAAATCTCCTCCCGCAGCATTATCCACTATTAGCTTTGTAAGTGAGTTCAAAGATCTGTAGAATCTTTCCATCACGTGTTCATCAGTCATCTTATGGTTTGGGCATTGAGTCAACTTTTTTTTAAACCTCGCCCAAGTCTCATGAAAAACTTCATTAGCCAATTGCCTAAAGTTGTTGATCTCATCCCTTTATAACATTCAGGAGGGCGGAAAGAACCTTTTTAGGAAAGCTCCTTTCAATTGCCTCCAGTGTTTTATAGAATCAGGAGTCAGCTCATTCAACCACATAGTTTTCTCTCTAGATAGAGACAGTGGGAATAATATTAAATGAATAGCATTTTGTCCCACTCCAAGATTATCAAATAACTTACAAATACGGATTAAATTCACTAAATGTAGATTTGGATCATCACTAAGTAATCCACCAAAGAGTCCTTTTAGATTAAGTAGCTGGATCATAGTACTGGTGATGTTGAATTCACCCCAGGAGGTAGTGGTGGTAGAATGATTTCCCCTATAGATCTAGTTCCATCTAAATCATCATCATCATTGTCAACATCAAACTGTGCAGTTTGGTGGTCTAGTCTTCTTCTAAATAGACAATTTTGATTTACAGGTGCAACTACCTCGCTGCACGCCTTCTATTAGCCAGGTTAATTAAATCATCATCTCCCAGACCCTCTTCATCTAGATTAGGTACCCGAACTGGGTTATCTGCATTTTGTTGATTTAATTGAGCATTAACCAAAGCGGCTAATCTTTCAGCTTCCTGTTGGTTAGCCATTCTTTCAATGAGATAAGGTTCAGGATTGAAGGGTAATAATGGTTCTCCTGAACTTCTAGTTCGTGGCATAAACAACAATGAGTCTGTAACTAACAAAAAAACAAACAAATGTAAAATAAGGAAACTTGACTAACAGTCAATTAACACACATAAACTCAATCGACAACCATAATCCCTAGCAACGGCACCAAAATTTGATACGCCTAAATTACAACTTTCTTACGAAAGTGTAATGGTCGTTGTCAAATATATAACCCAACTAGGTTGGGGTCGAATCCCATAGGTAATATGGTGCTAATTAAGTTGTATGCAAATTAGTTGACTTTTGATCATTCATTTCTGTAAAACAAAAAGGGGGGATTTGATTTAGTTCACAAATTAATGGTTTCAGTTTAACAAGACGAAATATGTGTAGTAGTATTTATATTTAGATAAATAGCAAGCTAGGGCTATGTCCACCTTTTAGTTTTCAATACTTTCTGACTATGGGCTTTACGAATCCATACATGCATCATGCTTACAGAGAAATGTATTGTATTTAATAACATAATCCTAGTGTTTCTCAACCATCATGGACTAACTCACTTTAGTTCTCTATAATCAAAAGTGTTTACAAAAACAATACGAAATCTCCAAGTAGTTAATCCTGTTAAGGAATTAACATATGAAATAGGGGTTGGAAATCCTATTTTCTTGTCACTACTCTCTTATCCGAACCTCAACCTTTCTATCGAACAAGTTGAGTTTTAAGGCACATCCTCTATGTTTGCCACCACGAGAATTCAAGATAAACGAAGAGAGTATGATATAAGCAAATCAATACATGATGAATTCAAAAACCCAAAGTAATAGATTGTATGCTACAAGGCTTCCATAACCCTAACTAATAAACTTAGCTACTCATGAATAAAATGTGAATCACAATAGAAATATTCATCATACCAAAAGGCTTGTATGAGTAACAAACCTTGGAAGCTCTGCTTCACAAAATAAATCTCTTACCATAATGTACATATACTTCCCGTACTATCTCCCATACATCTTGATAAAAGGCTCATGTCGTACAATCAAGTCCTCCGATATTGTTCCTATTCAATTCCATGTCTGCATTCTGAACCTCCTCTTTAGCTGGTATTGTATGCATTTCTTAATTCTACTCTGTGCTAATCATGGTTGGTAATTCATTCAACATATAAAAATCTAAATAATTAGCCTGCTTAGTAAATTATTTTTTGAGAAAAACCACTTCTACTTCTGCATTATTGTCTTGCTGCTTCAACCAGTCTTATTCTTTATTTAGAATTCTATTCACCTTTAGTCTGCTTCTTCTCCTATTGACTATAGCATGAATGAACTTAGAGTTCCTCTCTCCATATATAAACCACTCTATCCCTGCTTTCTATTTCTAAAGTTCTTCCTCCTAGTAGATGTGCTTATTCAATTTAGCTTGAGCCTTTTAAAGTTTTTACTGTTGATTCCTGATGAGTCCAATTCAAACTATATCTTTTAAACTTTGATAACTTCCTCTAGAGTAGCTATTTCCTAAAAATGTTTCCAAAAGTTTATCAAATCCATTGAACAAGATCCTTTTTGACCCTCTTCAGCTTATAATGGAATAAACTAAAAGGATCCCCTTCAAAATCAATTTGTCAGTTCTGTTTGATGACCTCCATGAATTATCCCTCCTTAATCTAAAATTTAATAAACCTAAAAGGCTTCACCGCATTTTCAATACTGGATTTAAGAGTAATTAGTAGTGGTGCTTGATTTGACCCACTTTTCACTAAGTGTTCTACCTCTAAGACTAGAAAAATACTTTACATCAGATCATTACAAAGTACTTTATCTAGTTTTTAAAGTATACATTCATAACTAGGCCTTCCATTCCCTGAAGTATACTTTCTTCCTCTAAACCCTTTATCCTCTAATATGTATACATTAATATAGTGATGAAGTCCCTCACCTCAACCTCTGTAACCAGAAGTTCTCCAAGCTTTTTATCCTTATTAGTGATTACATTAAAATCTCCTCCTACCATCCATGGTACTTGGATAGTATTTGATAAATCATACAATGACCCACAGTTTCAATCTTTCCCCTTATGTGCATTTAACATATACAAGAGTTATAATCACCTCCATGCCTTATCCTGGATTATTTAATTTGAGAATAAGTTTCTATTCTTCATCACTTAATATCACCTATTCCATAACCTCAGCAATGAATGCCCATATCGTCCACTGACATTAGCTACTGCATTTTGTAATTCTAACTTTCTTTTATACACTTCAAATTCTTATCTATATTGAAATGGCTCCATTAAACCTACAAAACAAAATTGATATCTCTTTTGCATTGTAAATAGTCTAGTGAATGCCTTTTAAGTGTTCACTGAACTAATATCTCATATCAATGTCTTCAATGAGATTTATTATTTTTAGCAGTTGTTCTCCTTGTTTGCCTTGACAATGATTGTGATGAGGCTTTGTTCTTTTTCTTTGTGTGACTGTTGTTAAATTTTTCATTTTGCTTTAATGACAGGTTTCTATCTCTAGCTACCTTTTTAATGTTTTTCTCAAGTCTTCTTTACCTATACACTCCCTTATCTTAGGAAAAACTTCTCCATGTGAACCCCTTTGGGTTTCTAATGGTATATCTTTATTATTGCCAAACTCTGATATCACTAGTGCTCCTTTTTCACCATCTACCTTGTCATCTCCTTACTTTTATCTTTTCTCAATTTGCTTTGGATATGCTAGCTCTTCTTGAATTTTTTCTTTCTCATTGCCATTACTATGTTGCTCACTTAATCCTTCTTCATTACCTTCACTTTGTTTGTTCTCTTCTCTGTCAGGTAATTTCTATTTACTTTTTCCAAAACTTTGATACACCCAATCTTTAGTTTTTTCTTTAACTAGTGTAGCCTCTTATTGTCCATCCTTCACTTGATCATGCTCCTCCTCCCCCCTTAAGGCATCAAAAGGATTTTCATCATGGTATTCATACTCTTCTTCAATATGTCCATACTTATCCCTCTTATATTTATTTCTTTTCTTCATCCATTCTTCCTTATTATGGTTATTTCTAACCACTCCGCCACTTGATAACATTTTTCTTTAGCTTGCTATTGTGTCAGCAATTTGCTTTTTTTTTTTTGCCTCTACATTATCCTTGTCCTTATTCCCCTCTTCTTGATCCGTCTCAAATAACTCTAGATGGATAGTCCAACAACTCTCCTCATTATTCCTTTGTAAGCTACAATCTTTACAATAATTGGCATATAATCATACTTAATCTTTATCAACTTAGACTTGATTTCTTATGTAATATAATCCTCTACATTAATTCCAACTCTTTGTGTTCCGACCCGAATCGGGGCTTGACCGTGATGGGCATCTCATGTCCATCGAGAACCAAAGATCACCCCCTTTCCTTATCCAAATAGAACATAATACAGCTAGCAAAAGATGAATTCCAAATATATAACAAGATAGAATAACATGAGCTCAAATGAGTCTAAGAATAACAATGATAATACCCAGTCCACAGTAATCCACAAATCCTCTAGCAAAACCAAATCAATCTAAGTTGGGACATGCCTCCAATGATAGCCATAAACAAGTTCAAATAAAAGTCTATGATAATAGACAAACCAAGAAACAACAACCATCTAAAAAATGAGGCTCACCACTTTAAGCCGACTTCTAACAACTCGAGAATCCTATCACTGCACAGGAAAAAAAGAAGTGTCTCCATGTCCTATATCACATGGGGATATAACATTTGGAGATGGCTAGTGGGCTGAGCTAGCATGTAACTCAGGGAAGGGATAAAATGATGCCAAGTCAGAACCACAGTAAAATCCAATGCACACAATGTACATACACACACACACATATATATAATATGCTGGGACGGGGAACAAGGTTATCATGCAAGTAAAACCTTAGCCTAGACTATGCAGATCAAACGTCATAAACAGGCACTTACGGGATATATGGGTTCGGCTCCCCCTTCTGAAAGGGCCCTAGTGCCAGTTAGCCTCACGGAACGGAGGTATCAAGGAAGATTAGGGAATGCCCCGACCCAATGTCAATCCAGATTACACAATATATATATATATATATATTATATATATATATATATAAAGTATGTCATCAGAACACAGTCATCAAGACCCACCCTCATGCCGGCAAATGTGAGTTTCCAGTATAAGTCCTTCAAGACTCACACCTTTAAAACTTAACTTCATAACCTCTATTAAGCGCACTTTGAAACAAGTTTCACATAACCCATTTATATAACCATGAAATGACATATTAAGGCATACCACATGTATCGTCATACCCTTACACTTGCGAGCTTACACTTATGCTATTTTAATTATATTTAATCATTTTGGGGGAATACCTCGACCCCTTTTGTTTATTAAATCAAATTTGGGGAATGCCTCGACCCCTTTCAGTTTATCAAATTAGCTCGGGGGAATACCTCAACCTCCGAGGTTTCAGTTTAAGTTAAAACATGGCCAACAAGGCCTTCAGAATCCATGTTTATTGTTTAACCATTTATGCAATGCAATAATGTAGGTGAGTAAGTCACATGCCATGACAATTCCATAATTCAAAGCTATTTACACAAGTGGATTGAGAGAACACAATTATTCAAAACCGATTCCAAGTTCAAATCATCAATTTAGGGGAATATCCCCATTCTAATTCCCACATCCATGCACCCCATTACTTAAAAAAACAATCAATTCAAATCATGGACAACTCATGAAAAACCATGGGAAAATAATTCAAGGATCAACCATACCAAAACCCTCAACTCATATCAAAATCCATATTCAAAACCATACAAGTAAACCATTTGAAATACATGTTGTTTTATAAAATAAGATTTGGAGAAGAGTAACATGCCTGAATGTATCACAACTATGGAGAGAAATCACCCTTGGAGCTTTAATTGACCAACCTTGAGAAACCCTAGCTTATTTTTTCTTGGGGAATTAAGAGAGTTTAAGAGTATATTTGATGTGATAAAGAGTGTGAAATAACCCATTCCTGATGTTTTATGGACTGGGGTCTAAGTAGGGGAAAAGGGAAATGACCAGAATGCCCTAAAGAAAAGACTAAAAAGTAGGCGCCTGGTCATCACGTGTGACCTTACGACTTGTAGGGCCACCCTACGACTCATAAAATTTAGTCGTAGGCTAGAAACTATCCATGGGCACTAACACTAGTCTGACTATGGGTCATACCTTATGACTCATATTCGGACCTTACGACTCATTAGGTTAAATCGTAGTCAAGACAAAAACATTTGACACCTTTACTGGTTAGGACACGAGAACAACTATACAACTCGTAATGAGTCTTGACGACTTATTTTGTCTAGTCATACTTGGAATAGACACATTGGGCAACCTCATTAGACACCCTACTATTTTGGGTCCTTAAGACTCGTACGGTGAGTCGTAGCTTGGTAGTGAGTTCAAAACTCAAGGAATTTTTCAAGGACCAAAATTCCGGGTGTTACATTCTCTCCCAGGATCATTCATCCCCGAATGATGAGACAAGGCATCCATTAGCACAATTTAATACAGAACACAACCACACTTACCTTTAACAAAGATAGAAAATAAAGATATAAAGGAATACACATACCTTACGTACAATTATCCAAGGCGGGAAAACAAGAATAGATATTTGGTCTTCATGTCCTCTTCAGATTCCAATTAGCTTCTTCAACCTTATGATTCCTCCATTGAACCTTTACTAAATCCACATCCTTAGTCCTCAAAGAATGGACTTGTCTATCCAAAATCTCCATCGGGACTTTCTAATAAGACAAGGAATCCAAAACACCAACACTCTCCAAGGGAATAACCAAGGAAGGATCGCCTTCAATATTAAAACATGAAAGACCAAGTGAATGGAACCCAAACTCGAACGAAATTCCAACTCATAAGCCACATTTCCCACTCATCTCAAAATACGTTATGGACAAACATAATGGGGACTGAGCTTCCCTTTCTGATAAGAATCGGGTTCCTTGAATAAACAAGAAAATAATGCGGAAGCAAAAATTCTATGATTAAAGACAAGAACTTAAAGATAGATGAAATTTGGTAATAAATCCCCAATTTTGAGATTAAGTGCTAAGAGCCCTAATTGATCTTAGTATTGAAAATTAGTGGATTTAGACTAATTGTGATACTAATTGAGTCAATTCAAGAACTTAGATCAAAGGTGATCTAGACCCCTATTTCAAAGAAATTAAAGACAACAATTAGTACAAGACTAATTACTTTCTTTAATTAACTTTAATAGAAACCAAAGATATCAAGTTAAGAATTAATCTTACCTCCTAAAAATTGTTCTTATAAGGTTGAAAGATAAATCCTAAGTAGCCACACACAAAGATGTAAATAAGAGAAACTCTTAATTAATAATAATGTTGTCTCAAAATAACAAAATTCATTCTATATATAGGGAAAAACCTATCCCGAGTCGAGCAAAAATACTTATAAGTGCTTTAACTATGTCATTGTTTTGAGTCCTAAGCTCAGTATCCTTTCCTGTTCGAGGCATCACAAAAATAATATCAAAGAAAACAAAGATCCCTCAACTTTTGGCACTTTTTTTCGCTTATTGATCTCACATTCTCTTTCTCCTTTCCCATACAAATTACTCCCTGTGGATGGATCCTTAAGGATTTATATATAAAGCTTTTAGCAATAACCTTTTAGAAGCAAGATGTATAAAGAAAACAATTTATCAATACCCAACCAAATTGGGTTTGATGAGCAGCCAAATTGGGTTTGATGAGACAAGGAAGAAAGAATTTTCTTTTACACTAGAAACTCCAACGATTTATCAAGAATAGAACCTTGATAGAACCTCTTTGATACCATTTGATAAGAATTGGGTTGCTTGAATAAACAAGAAAATAATGCTGAAGCAAAAATTCTATGATTAACGACAAGAAATTAAAGATAGATGAAATTTGATAATAAATCCCCAATCTTGAGATTAAGTGCTAAGAACCCTAATTGATCTTAGTATTGAAAATTAGTGGATTAAGACTAATTATGATACTAATAGAGTCAATTTAAGAACTTAGATCAAAGGTGATCTAGACCTCTATTTCAAAGAAATGAAAGACAACAATTAGTATAGGACTAATTACCTTCTTTAATTAACTTTATTAGAAACCAAAGATATCAAGTTAAGAATAAATCTTACCTCCTAAAGAATCGTTCTTATAAGGTTGCAAGATAAATCCTAAGTAGCCACACACAAAGATGTAAATAAGAGAAACTCTTAATTAATAATAATGTTGTCTCAAAATAACAAAATCCATCCCTATATATAGGGAAAAACCTATCCCAAATAGCATGGGATTCAAATTCTATTTTTATGGAAATAAATAAATCTAGGAAACTTTAAACTAGGCAACTTTTAACTAGGAAAGTTTAAACTAGGAAACTTTTATATTTGGAAAGCATGTAAAAACAATACCAAAAATTCTCCCCTAAGAAAATAAGGAAAACTTTCCAAATTTAATCAAAATCCATATGGACCCAATCTTCTCCCATTTGGACTAGGACTTGAATCGTGAAATATGTATAACACTTAGCCCATGCTTCTCCATAATTCTTGGGCTCTTCTTCCATCATAAGCATCTTATTAATTCACATTGAAGCCCGTCATTCTTAATGCAAGTGAAATAGACTAGATGCTATCATTTTCTTTCCTAACCGCATCACTCTCTTCATGGGACACACCTTCAAGAATGCCAAATCATCTGCATCAAACTCCAAGTCCATTTGTCTCACATCCGCATTGGACTTTTGACAACTTTGGGTGGTCTTAAGCCTATCCCGAATCACCTTTACCTTTTCCATGTCTTGGTGAACCAAGTCAGGACCAAATAACCTAGCCTCACTGATTTAGAGCCACCCAATAGGAGACCTACACCTCTTACCGTATAAGGCCTCGAACGGAGCCATCTAAATACTTGAGTGATAAATATAATTATATGTTTGAGAGGCAAATGATAAACCCAACTACCACCAAAATCAATCACACATTCCCTTAGCATATCTTCCAACTCTGAATAGTCCTTTCCGCTTGTCCATCCATTAAATGTGGAAAGTGGTGCTAAGGTTCACCTTAATCCCCAAACCTCTTTGAAATGAATGATAGAAGTAAGATGAGAACTGCATACCTTTATCCGAGATGATAGAAACTAGAGAACCATGCAATTGGATGATCTCTTAAATGAACAACCTTGTATAATCCTCTGTAGCATAATTAGCCATTACTGCTAAGAAATGAGCGGACTTAGTCATCCTATCCATGATGACCCAAATAGAATCGAACTGTCTATGAGACTGTAGAGGTCCAGTAATGAAATCCATATTGATCACGTCCCATTTCCACACGGGTAACTCAATCTCTTAGGATAACCCACCAGGCCTCAAATGCTTCATTTTAACTTGTTGACAAACCATACACTTGGCCACGAAATTGGCAACATCTTTTTTCTTGTTATTCCACCAATAGATCTCTTTAAAATATCGGTACATCTTTGTTGAACTAGGATAAATAGTATATTGCGACTCATAAGCCTCAACCAAAATCCTTTCTCGTAGGCCATCAACATTGGGAACACACAGGCTACCTTGGTACCTCAAGATACCATCACCACTAATATCGAAAGCCATCACTTTTTGCTGACCCACATTATTTTTAATCTGCATCAAGATAGGATCGAAAACCTGCTTCTTCTTTACCTCAGCACCGAGATAAGACTTCACCACCTCTTGAAATAATCACACCTCCATCCTCAAAATCCAAAATATAAACTCAAAGATTATCCAATCGGTGAATATCCTTTGCCAAACCTCGCTTCTTCTCATCCACATAAGATAGGCTCCACATGGATAACCTGTTAAGAGCATCAACAACTACATTAGCTTTACTTGGATGATAATGGAGACTCATATTTTAATCCCCGAGCAACTTGATCGATCTCTTTTGTCTGAGATTCAACTCCTTCTAGGTGAACACGTATTGTAGGCTCTTATGATCTGAGAAGATGTCCATATGAACTCCATACAAGTAGTGACGCCAGATCTTCAAGGCAAACAGCACAACCAACAACTCCAAATCATGAATTGGATAATTCCTCTCATGAACTTTCATCTGCCTAGAAGCATACACCACCACTTTACCATGATGCATCAAAACATAACAAAGTCCTACAGGGATGCATCACAATAGACAACAAACCGCCAGTACCCTTGGGTAGGGTCAAAATTAGAGCAAAAGTTAACTTATCCTTCAACTTATCAAAATTACCCTCACATGCATCAGACCACAAAAACTTTACCTTTTTCGAGTCAACTTAGTCAGTGGTGCAACAATTAAAAAGAAACTCTCCACAAACCTTTTATAATGACAAATAAAACCCAAGAAGCTCTGAATATCGATTGGAGTCATGGGTTTAGGTCACTTTTTACTGCTTTTACCTTTTGTGGATCGACCATGATACCCTTCCTAGATATAACATGACCAAGAAAGGTCACAACATTCAACCAAAATATGCGCTAAAGAAAATTTAGCTTACAACTACTGATCTTTCATAGTCTGCAACACTATATAGAGGTAATTGACATGGTCCTTCTCATTCTTGGAATACACTAGAATATCATCAATAAACAAAATAATGAATAAATCAATAAAATGGTGGAATACCCAGTTCATAAGATCCATAAATACCGTTGGGGCATTAGTCAACCCAAAAGACATAACCAAGAACTCATAATGGCCATATCGGGTATGAAAAATAGTCTTAGGGATATCCACCTCCCTAATCTTAAGCTGATGATAACCTGATCCAAGATCAATCTTATAAAAGTACTTAGCATCCTGAAATTGGTCAAATAGGTCATCGTCACCTTATTCAACTGGCAATAATATATACATATCCAAAGGGAACCATTCTTCTTGAGCATGAAGAGAATAGGATCACCCCACGGAGAAACACTAGGGTGAATAAAGCCCTTATTAAAATGATCTTTCAATTGTTTCTTAGGTTTTTTCAACTCAACCGAAGCCATTCTATAAGGAGGGATAGAGATAGGATGGGTATTTGGGAGAGAATAAATTGCAACGTCTATTTTCTTATCTGGAGGAATACCAGAAAGATCATCAAGAAAGACCTCAAGAAATTCATTAACCATAGGAATGGATTACAACGAAGGACCCTCTAAGTTAGAATCTTTAACCGGACCAAATGATAAAAACACCTCTTAGAAATAAATTTTTAAGCTCTAACATATGAAATAAACCTTTCCTTAGGCACTAGGGAATACCTTCCCGCTCAATCACAAGCTAATTTAGGAATTGGAAGCTGACCCTTCGGGTTCAACAATCCAGAGATGCATAGCATGAATGGAGCCAATCCATCCTCAAAATAACCTCAAAGTCTAACATATCTAACTCTATCAGATCTACCAATATCTCCCTACCACCGATAGATACCGCACAACCTCTATAGACTCTTCTCGCCACAACAGAATCACCCATCAGGGTAGACACAAAAAAGATATCAGGAATAAATTTAGGAGCAAAAAGAAAAATGATTTGCCACATAAGGGGTCACATAAGAAAGAGTAGACCCTGGATCAACTAGCCAATACGCATCACAGAAAAAGAGTTATAGAATACTAGTGATAATATCAGGAGATGCCTCAGATTCCTAATGACTGTCAAGAGCATACAGATGATTCCAGCCAGTGCTGAAGCCAGAAGAAGCACCCTTTGGTGCTGGAGCTAAAGAAGTAGCAACGGGCACTTTATTAGCCCTGGTAGCAACATCTCCTGAAGGATAGTTCCTTTGAATATGGCCAGGATGGACAAATCTAAAACACTTACGTATTCCCTTACCACAAAAACCATGGTGTAACTATCTGTAATAACTTTAAGGAAGATATGATAGAGCTTACTAGGCTTCACTGGTCTGGGATTAGGCACCTTGTGCCTTAGACCCACTGTTGCTCTGAAAGTGACAATCACAGGACGATTTAGAATATGAAACACTAGCCATAAAATAAAAACCAGAATTCCCCAACTTCTTTTTTGATCACAGCCTGCCATCTCTACCAGTATTCTATTGGCCTCCACCCTACTCAGAATATCTATATTTCTTACTTTGCCTCTCCCCCACTTCTGCCTACTTTTTTTTCCTCATCAACTTATTGGATATACACCACAAGCCTAGAGATATCCATGTTATTATTCAGCAAGGAATCCATACACTCCAACACCAAGTCTCGAGAAAAACTCAAAACCAACTTCCTCATCTTAGCCCTCATGCTAGACACTAGCTTAGGAGCATAATGGAATAACTAATGAAATTTCAAGGCATACTCTTTAACAATCATCCTACCTTATTTCAAATTTATAAACTCCTCAACTTTTGCCTCTCTCATCCCCTGAGAAAAGAAGTGATACAGAAAAGTACTAGAAAAGTCATCCTATAATGCCAAATCTGCATAATCACCCTTAAACTAATCACACTCCTCGTACCACTGATATGTCACATCTTTCAGCTGGTCTAGTAAATTCTATAGCCTCAGAACCAGAAGCATGTATAACTAGAAAGATCTTTTTTATCTCATCTATGAACGCTTGAGGATCTACTCCAACCTTAAAGACAGCAAAGGTTAGAGGATTTAGCCTTATGAACTGGCCAACCCTGATAACCTCAGAAGAGAGCAATAAAACTAACACAATCAGGCTAATAATTCCGATAAGTGACCAACTGAGTCAGCAGATGAGTAGACTGACAAAACTAAACATTAGAATTGTATTCTTAGGGCGGTGAGGAATGAATATCTTCAGCTCAAGGATTTTGAACAGGACTGATAGGGACTAGTAAAACTCCATGAGAGGTAGTACAATCAGGAGCCGGGACCCTAGACCGGGTTTGAACTCCATAAGTAGGAATAGTTCCGTCCATGCTGTCCTCAAGTGGGACAGAGGAGTTTCCACAAGCATCAGATATTCTAGGAGGCATGATATATAATGCGATCAAATGGAAGTTAGAGAAGATTTCAGCACCTTAGACTCTACAACCCAAAAGTAGAACAAAATAAAGGAATACATTCCTAAATGTCTCATAGCCCCTTTCTTATAAGTGTGGTGCGCTACACACCTATAAAAGAGACTCTACATAACATGACTTTATTGACACCCAATTGATCATAAATCTAAGCTCTGATACCAACTTTGTCACAACCCAAACTAGGGCCTGATCATAACAGGTATCTTAAGTCCACCGAGGATCGGAGACCATCCCCTTTGCTTAGCCAAACAGAACATAATAGACCTAGCAGGGATGAATACCGAACGTATAAAAAGATAGAATAATGTGATATAAAAGGAGTCTATGAATAACAACGATAATACCAGTCTACAGTAATCCACTAAGCCTCTATAAAAACCAAAGCCATCTACGTTAGAACATTCACCCGATGCTAGCCATAAACAAGTCCAAAGAAAAGTCTATAATAATAGATAAACCAAAAAGCAACTGCCTTCCAAAAAAAGAAGGCTCACCACTTTAAGCTGACTGCTGACCACCTAGGAATCATATTAATGAGCAGGAAAAACAAAAGTGTCTCCGTGTCATGCATCGCATGAGGATACAATGTCTGGAGATAGTTAACGGGTTAAATTCTAGCATGTAACTCAGGGAAAGGATAAAATAATACAAAGTCAAAACCACAATAAAATCCACATGCACACAATATACATATATACATATATATATATATATATAATATACTAGGATAGGGAACAAGGTTTAAAATGCAAGTAAAATTTTATCTTAGACTATGTATCTCAAACGTCATAAAAAGCACCCATGAACTATATGAGTGTAGCTCCTCCTGCTAAAAGGGCCCTAGTGCGTGTTAGCCGCATGAACCGGAGGTATCAAGGAAGACCAAGGAATGCCCCAACCTCACATCAATCTAGGATACAATATATATATATATATATATATATATATATATATATAAAGTGTGTCATCAACACATGGTCATCAAGACCAATCCCTATGCCGGCGAATGTAAGTTTCTAGTACAAGTCCTTCAAGACTCACACCTTCATGGATTAGCTACATAACCCCCATTAAGCCCAATTTTAAACAAGTTTCACATAACCCATTTATTTAACCATGGAATAACACATTAAGGCACACCACAGGTATCGTCATACCCTTGTAACTATTTTAAAAATGGAAAGTTCAATATAATTAGGATTATTTTTTTGGATATACAAAGTATAGAAAGGTATCTATAACTTGCCCCCAAATCTTACCTCCAACATACTTGCAAGCTTACACTTATGCCATTTTATATACATTCTATCATCTTAGGGGAACGCCTTGACCCCTTTTATTCATTAAATCAAATTTGGGGAATGCCTTGACCCCTTTTAATTTATCAAATCAGCTCAGGGGAATACCTCAAACCACAAGGTTTCAACTTCAGTTAAAACACGACCACCAAGGCCTTCAGAATCCATGCTCATTTTTAACCATTTATGTAATGCAATAGTATAGGTGATTGAGTAAAACCACGTGACAATTCCACAATTCAAAGCCATTTACACAAGTGGGTTGAGGGAATATAATTATTCAAAACCAATTCCAAGTTTAAAACATCAATTTCCAATTCCTACACCCATACACCACATTAGTTCAAAAAATCATTTAATTCAAAGTGTGAACAACCCATGAAAAATCATAGGAAAATAATTCAAGGATCAACCATTCCAAAACCCTCAACCCATATCAAAACCTACATTCAAACCCATACAAATAAACCATTTGAAATATTTGGTTTTTATAAAATAAGATTTGGGCCACCCTAAGACTCATGACATTTATTCATAGGTTGGACTATATCTGTGGTCACCAACACTGGTCTGACTATGGGTCGTGCCCTACGACTCTTATTCAGACCTTATGACTCATTAGGTCGAATCATAGGTAAGACCAAAATATTAGAACCCCTTATTGGTTAGGCTATAAGAACCACTATACGACTCATAATGAGTCTTGATGACTCATTTAGTATAGTCATACTCGAAATAGACACATTGGACCACCTTATTGGTCACCATATGATTTAGGGTCCTATCACTTAAATAGACACCTTATGACTCGTAAGGTGAGTCGTAGCTTATGTAGTGAGTTCAAAACTCATGGATTTCTGAGGACCAAAATTTGGGTTGTTACACTTTGCGGTAATTTTATAACCAAATCAACTTCTATTTTGACTTTTGCACAACTTGATCTTGTTTCGTTCTTTGTCGCCATGTCTACTGTGAGTGGTTTTCCAACCCCCAAATTTATTTTAAAAATTACCTCATTTGTAAAAAGTTTGGTGGAGGATCCCAGAAAGGCATTCATTTAACTCCAATTGTTGTTTTTACATCAGGTTCAAATTATTGGATCCCATTTGAGGGTTCTTATATTCCAATACATCTCCTTCGCTTAAATATAAAAGGTTTTCATACAGAGAAATTGTATATAATCTTTTAAACTTATGAATTTGGTTAGAACATGTCTGGAGTCCAGTACTCATGGTGCACTTTCACTCTTGATTACACATTGTCCCAACAATATCCCCCTCAGTTCCTTAATATCTGGTTTCCCATTTGAGAATTTCCCAAGTATTTTAGATTCTCCCGGATGATGAGCGATCTGATTTTTGATTACTTCCATGTAATGTTTAGTTCTCCACGTAGAATTACAACAGGTTTTGGTGGCTCAATGGGCACTCGTTGGGTATTTGGTTTTGGTTTAAGGATATTAGTAAATTATGGAAGATTTTTGTTTATTGGGTTAAAATTATCTGGTATGGGGTTATTGAGATTGGGCTATGATGGAAAAGGTAGGAATTCCATTGGTGGGACGATCTAGTACTAGGGTTTTGGGTTCTGGGGTTTTTCTTTCAGGCATAATTACAATTAATAAAAGCATAAGGTTCTCACATATTAACATATAGGTCCTCTTAATTACTATATTGTGTAATTACTAGGCTATGTAATTACTACCCTAACAATTACACAAATTTAAATTACTAGGTGGTTTCCCAAACATACCCTAAGTATAAAATATGTTATTTATTAATCCTATCAATTTAGGCGGAATAAAATTTTTGCTCTCTCAATTATTGTTAAATTCTATTTCTGGTCCTTGTGATATATAAATCGATATATTTAACCATTAATCAAAGAAAATATGTGTGTTTGGTCCTTTTAGTAGAAAATATATTATATTTGAACAATGTTTAGAGGTATAAACCTTAAATATGGAGTAATGACACAAATATATCATAGCACGTGGATAATCCAATTAAGAAAATAATTCAACAAAATTGTTAATGTTCATAAGTAAATAAAGGGTAATAAATGCACATTTCAAGTAATTGTTGGTTAAATTTGTTTAGTCTAACACCATAAAGACTAAAACTAAAATTTACCAATAATTGAGGGACCAAAAGTGTTACTAACCTATTATTTGAGATTCTTACCACATGAAAATAAAGATGCTTTGGAGCTAAGTTGATAGTGTGCTTGCAAATTAATCCTGATACCATTTTGATCTAATGGTTTATGAGGACTTAATATTTAGGAACTTTGGGGAGGAAATAGGGATTTTTGGATAGGGTTGAGGGTAAGGGGAATAAACTATAACACTCCCCAAGTTCCATAATGATCCTAGTAGTTTTCCATGAGTATAAACTCATTAAATAAAAGTCATTTGATGCTAAGAAAAGTTTGAAATCATTTTGGTTGAGTTTCAAATCTTGGAGGTACATTTTGGATCAAATAATAGGGTCATACACTGTGCATAGGGGTTCCTATGTTAGGCCCTGCATCACGGGCCATTTTTTGGAGGTCATTAGTTACCCATCGTACTGGGAGGCGCAGTATGGCAACCTTTCTACATATTAAAAGGTATAGTGCACCAGCCACTCCAAGGAGATGAAAGGCGAGGCACGCCCAACGTTTTCCAAGCGTAAAGTTTTGATTCTCTTTTTAAAAATTAAGAATGTTTTGGTCCTTTTATCCAAATTAAAATTCTCCAATCCGACTTTAGTTCCTCAAATACGGCCTACACTTAGATAAAATCAGATCATTCTCTTATTGTTCTTCTCTCTAACTTCAATAATACCAAAGGTGTGCAAATTCAAATCCAAGTTCTTTTTCAAGGATTTTCAATATTCTGAGGTATATAATAATCCAGTGAGGAATTCCTTACATTCTTATGTCATCAGTTTCAATGTATATTGATTAGAAGTTTAAAGTTAGGGTTGTTAAACCCAAGTCCATAACCTCTCTTATTTTAAAAGTAGGTCTATTTTATTGATGCTTAGCTTTGAAAAACTATAGTAATATATGAAAGTTGAAGTCTTTTTCACCTATCAATATCTTAGCATGTATTTGGAAGAGTTTTTGACTTTAGAAGGTTAATATTGTAGTTCTTTTAAACTATTGATATACTTCTCATGAAATTCTCTTGCATCTTATTTCACAACATGGTTTGAGTAAAGATTTACACTTTACCTTTGGATAGACAAAAATTTATACATTATATGTGCATATGATTATTCAATTCATTTTTTGGGAGGATTATTAAACATTGAGATTATATGGGTTTAGCTATCCCCAAGTCCCATAACTATGTGTCTATAGGATTTGAATGCATCAAAATTTTGTTAGCTTCCCCTACCCTAAAAGGCTTAATAGTGGATCCATTTCAGACAAACAGGTTCGTTATCCTAAAAAGGTTTAGTGAAACCTTTATAAATGGGTTAGACATTTGGCATCATGAGCTCATGTGATGTATGTTAGTTGTAAGAAACTCTCTACTTAAGGACTTTATATTTATTTACATTTGAACTGGTGATGTACCATCTTACAATGGTACATTTTGCATCTTCAAATATAGATAATTTCATGTTTTCAACCATTGGTATTTTTAATGTGTTTTATACTTTTTCTCAGGAATCAAACTCAAGAGCAGGAAAAATAAAAACTAGGAGTCATTGATGTCTGCAATATTAAACTTAATAGGTCATCAGTGCCCTGATGGACCATTTCCCCTACTGTCAAACAAAAATTAAATATGGGTGGCAGTCTAGATAATGGCTCATCAAGGCTACAACGAACTATTACCCAAGCCGCCATACTAAAGCAGAATCTATGTAGAATTTAAGTAAAGTGATGCTTAGGTTGATGGACCATCAGACGAGTGATGGACCATTGTTGTAGTCATTATGATAGCACAGAAAAGATACAATTTGGTAACAGGTGACAGTTAATTCGACAAATCATTAGCCACCCGATGTATCGTCACCTAAGTCATCAGCTATGATGTGATAGCCTAGATTTGAAATTTAAATTCACATTTTACTGAAGCCTATAAATGCCTAGTCTAGGATTTTAAATATGCATCTTTTGACATGGAGATGATAGCCATAATTCAGAAGTGATCAAACATCGAGGTGAACATAATCCTAGTTTTCTCTTTCTCAATTATTGATACATTATAAAATTACATCGGCATTTTAACACAAACATAATTAATTATTCATTTTATAATACAACCCTCTTATTTTATGAAAACTGATGACTAATTGTCAAGTGAACTACATATAGCTTAATTAGAACCCTATACCCTATGGTATTTGACCCTAACCTTTGTTAGGTTATGTATTTGACAACAACCTCTTACACTTCTTAAAAATTGAGTTGAATTTTGGGCAAATCAAATTCTAGCATCATTACCGAGGAATACGATTATCAATTAAGTTTATGTGTGCCAACTGACTTTTAGTCACGTTTCCTAATTTTACTTTTGTTTGTTGTTTTTGTGTTTGTCGGCTATTAATTATGCATTCCACAGACTCATTATTCAAGCAAACCTCTACTACATTTTTATCCTTAACTCTCTAGAACTCTAAGGAGAAATATATAGAAGTATAACAAAAGGTAAAAAGATTGTTTGCACTTATTGCTGCCTAGTTAAGCGAATGGAATGCTGACGTGCTGAGTTGTGTGCAACATGATGACAATAAATACCTAGGATATAATGAGTTGGTGACCTTTTGAATTAGAAATATGATAAAAATGTTGTACTTGCTAATCAAAATCAGAAAGTACGAGGCAGAGGATTCCACAACTTGCGTTTCAGTTTGTTTGTTTGCTTTGGATGATGATAATGATGATGAATTGAATAGAGCTTGTCATGACCAAACCAGGGCCTAACCGTGATGGGTTTCTTAAGTCCACCCTGGATCGGACACCACCCACTTAACCTAACCTCAAGATCACAACAATAATAATAATAATGCAGAAGCCAATTAAATAGTAATAAAAAATGAATAGATAGCTCTATGAAATCTAAGAGTCAATCAATAACCAATCCACATTTGTCCACAATAGCCTCTAAAACTAGAAATACAAAATAAGTTAGGACATGACCCCGACTATTACCAAAAGAATACAAAGTACTATGAAAGTAAAGAGAAATTGATGAAATGACAAAGTCTTCCGAAGGATGAAGGCTCACCATTTCACAAAAACTCAATAGAGGTGCTAATTCACCTAACGCTGCACAGGAGCAACAAAAATAACTTTGGACCCTATGTTATAAAACTATGTAGAATCCTAGGATGGTAAGTGGGATAAGCAATGTCATGTAAATTAAGGAAAGTGATAACATAATACCATTTCTAAATATCAGCCAAAACCGCATGCACACATTCATATATGCATATTTAAGATATTAGGATAGGGTAAGGGTCATGAACATGAGAGTTTTAAAACCATTAACCTGGACTGTATAGCTCGATTTATCCTAAAAGCACCGATGGGTTATATGGGTTCATATCTCCCAGCTAAAATGGACCTAGTGCGTGTTAGCTACCCGAACGGAGGAAAATTCGAGGGAAAACTAAAGCCACCATGGTAATAGAAGTCCTATATGTATATCACGTGTGTGTCAGGCATACTATCATATAAACCCCCAACGCCAGCAAATGTGGTTTCCAGTGTTCGCCCTTCTAAGACTTACACCTTCACAGTAAGATGCACAACCCCCTTTAAGCCCAAATTAAAATTACTTTGCATAGAATTCCAACCATTAATCCAATAGTCATTCATTAAGGAATTTACCACTTGGTATTGTCATACCAATATATTTGCAAGTTAAATTAAACATGCCAAACGAAATCCACATAACCACATTTACTTCCAAGTTCCATTTAAATCCAAACCATGGCCACCAAGGCCATCCAAATCCATTTTTTATATCCACTTATCCATTAATGCAATGCCTTGGGTTCAAAAGCAAGTTAAAACATGCAATTTTTCATAATAAAAATCAAATTTAGAAAGTATGTTGTGACTCATGCAACTCCAATCCAAAATTCATCCAATTTTGGGAAACCCAAGTTCCCCATTCCAACCATCTAGATAATGTACCAATTCAGTCCAAAAATATTTATTTAAAGCATGCATAATCAATTTAAAACATAGGACAAGTAATTCAATCAGTAACAGCCAAAACCCCTCAACCCAATTTCAAAACTCAAAATATAAATCACATGAAAATCCATTCAATTAATGCCACAATGTTCAATTAAAGTTTAGGGAAGAGAAACATGCCTGAAACGCACAAGAATTTGAAGTCAATTTGGTTTTTGGAGCCCGGATGATAAATTCTCTATGAAACCCTTAAGCTTTATTGGTTTAGGTGATAGAGAAGAGAGTAAAAGTGTTTGATCTTTTTAACTGATGGGGAAAAGGTCAATTTTATGTTTATAAGTCTTGGAAAGGGTAAAAAGACCAAAAAACTCTCACCCCTAAGTGAAAAAAAATTGAACAAAATTAACACCTTAGCGTGGCACACCCTTATCGCAGAGGTAAACCTCCGTGCCACGACAATATCACTGAGGCTAACCTCCGTGGCACAACGATATCATAGAGGCACACTGCCTCAGAATTCTAAAATAGCCCCAAACCCTTTTTTAAATAATTTGAAACTTTTCCAAATTACCCCTTTAACATCTCTAATCATAATTCAAGTCAAAAAATCGATATTACACATGTGGAAAGGTCAAAAAATAAAATGATTGAAATTTTAAGGTTATTACATTATCCGACCTTAGGATTATTCATCCCCTAATGATGAGTTAGCACACTTTTAACACGAGAATAACAAGAATACAACCAAATCAAATGAACACGAAATGTGATAAGAGGAAAAGAAAACTCATACCTTATGCACTTTAATCCGACCAGAGAACAAGAATGAGTATTTGGCCTTCATACCTTCCTTACCTTCCATTGTAGCCTCTTCTACCTTTTGATTTATCCAAAGAACCTTCACTGAAGCTACACCCTTTGTCCACAATCTATGAACTTGTCTATCCAATATTTCAACTAGGATTTTCTCATAAGATAAAGAATCCATAACACCGACATCTTTAATAGGCACTATCAAGGAAGGATAACCCATAAACTTTTTCAGTATGGACACATGAAACACGAGATGAACAGAACCCAAACTCGCAGGTAAAGCTAACTCATAAGCATCATTCCCAATTCTCTTCAAAATTTGATAAGGACAAATACAATGGGGATTGAGCTTCCTCTTCTTCCAAAACATCGTGACTCCTTTCACAGTAGACACCTTGAAGAATACCCAATCATTTACTTTAAAATCCAACTCTCTTTGCCTCACATCCATATAAAACTTTTGGCAGCTCTGAGCAGTCATAAGTCTTTCTCTAATCACCTTTACCTATTCCATGGCTTGGTGAACCTAGTCAGGAACAAACAACCTAGAATCACCAACCTTAAACCATCCAATAAGAGACCTATACCTCCTTCCATAAAGAGCCTCAAAAGGAGCTATTTGAATACACAAATGATAACTGTTTTTGTACGCAAACTCAATAAGAGGCAAATGGCCAAACCAACTTTCATTAAAATCAATTATACTGGCCCTTAGCATATACTCAAAAGTTTTAATAGTACGCTCCACTTACCCATCCATTTGAGGGTGGAAAGTGGTGCTAAGGTTTAGCAGAGTACCCAAACCTTTCTAAAATAAATGTAAAAAATGAGAAAAACATTACATACCTCGGTCTGAAATAATAGACACTGGCACACCATGCAAGATTACTTTCTCCTAAATAAACAACTTGGCATAATCCTTTCCTGAGTAGTTTGTCCTGACAGGCAAGAAAGGAGCGTATATAGTCATCCTATCCACAATCACCCAAATCAAATAATACTGTGAGACCATGAAAGACTCGTAATGAAATCCATATCGTCTCTTATTTCCATATGGGAAACTCTATCTCTTGAAATATACCACCAGGCCTTAAGTGCTCAACCTTAACTTGCTGACAAACCATACACTTAGCAACAAAATCTACCACATTCGTCTTTATATTATTTCATCAATAGATCTCATTCTGGTTATGATACATCTTAGTTGAACGTAGGTGAACTGTATATCTGTACTTATGAGCCTCAGTCAAGATCCTTTTTCTGCAACCCATCAATATCAGGAACACAAAACCTACCTTAGTGCCTCAGAATACCATCTTCCCCAATCTTAAAATCCATAGCCTTTTGCCAACCCATATCATCCTTAATCTGCATAAGGATGGGATCCAAATTTTGCTTCTCCTTTACCTCAACACCAAGATATGATTTGACCACCTCTTGAAAAATAACTCTCCTATTTTGAGAGTCTAAAAGACAAACTTCCAAGTTAGCTAATATATGAATTTCCTTCACCAACGCCCTCTTCTCCTCAACCACATGAGATAAGCTTCCCATAGATAACCTGCTAAGAGTATTAGTAAGAAGTTTATTTTTCTTTGATGGTAATGAGGACTCATGTCATAATCCTTAAGTAATTTAAGCCACCGCTTCTGCATGAGCTTCAATTCCTTCTACATAAACACATACTGCAAGCTCTGATCAAAATAGATGTCAACCTACACCCCAAACAAATAATGGATCCAAATCTTCAATGCAAAAACCACAACTGCCAACTCTAAGTCATGAGTTGGATAGTTTCTCTCATGAACCTTAAGCTACTTCAAAGCATAGACTACAACCTTACCATGCTGCATCAAAACATAGCCCAGTACCATACGTGACACATCACAAAACACAACAAAACCATCACTACCCTCGGGTAGGGTCAAAACTAATGCAGAAGTCAACTTATCCTTCAACTTATTAGAACTACCCTCACAAGCATCGGACTACAAGAACTTAACTTTTTTTTGAGTTAACCTTGTCAACGAAGCAGTAATAGAAGAGAAACTCTCCAAAAATATCCTATAATACCCATCCAAAGAGAAGAAATTCATAATGTCAATTGGACTATAGGTCTAGGACATTTCTTAACCATATCAACCTTCCGTGGATCCACTTTTATCCCCTCAGTAGGTACAATATGCCCAAGAAAAGTCACCGCATTCAACCAAAATATGCACTTAGAAAATTTAACATACAACTTCTGATCCTTAAGGGTCTGCAACACAATTCAGAAGTGATTGGCATGATCCTCCTCACTCTTTGAATACTCCAAGATATCATCAATGAATACTATCACAAACAAATCCAAAAACTACCTAAAAACCCAATTCAAAGGTCTATGAATGCAGCAAGAACATTGGTCAATCCAAATGACATCACCAAAAACTTATAGTGACTATACCGGGTTCAAAAAATAGTGTTGGGAATATCAGCCTCCCTAATTTTCAACTGATGATAACCCGAACAAAGAACAATCTTTGAGAAACATCTAGCACCCTAAAGCGATCAAAAAGGTTATCAATCCTAGGAAGAGGGTACTTATTCTTCACTATCACCTTTTTTAGCAGATGATAGTCTATACACATCCAAAGAGACCCATATTTATTTTGCATAAAAAGTACATAAGAACCCAATGGAGAAACACTAGGACGAATGAACCCTTTATCAGGAAGATCTTTCAATTGTTCATTTAGAATCCTTCAATTCAGCTAGAGTCATTCTATAATGTGGAATAAAAATAGGATGAGTATCCAGTAGAAGATCTATCCCAAAGTCTATCTCCCTATCGGGAGAAATTTTAGAAAGGTCATCTAGAAATACTTTAGGAAATTCATTAACCACAGGGATAGGTTGCAAAGAAGGACTTTTAAAGTCAGAATCCTTAACTCAAACTAGATGATATAGACACCCCTTTTAAATTAATTTCTGAGCTCTAAGATAGAAGATAAACTTCCCATTGGGCACTAAGAAACTCCACTCCCATTATAATACCGACTTATTTGGGAAGTGAAAAGTAACCTTTCGGGTCCTACCTTCTAGAGACACATAGCATAAATGAAGTTAATCCATCCCTAATATCACATCAGAATCTACCATGTTAAGCTCTATTAGATCTACCAATGTATATCTATGAAAGATAGATACCATACAACCCTTATTGATCTTTCTAGTAATTAGAATCACCCACTGGAGTAGATACAGAAAAGGGTTCAAAAATACTTTTAGGACCAAAACCAAAATGCACAGCCACATAAGGAGTCACATAAAAAAAGGTAGAACCTTGATCAAGCAAATAATATACATCATAGGAAAAGAGTTGTAACATACCAGTAACAATATCTAGAGATGCCTCAGATTCCTGGCGAGTAGCAAGTATGTAGAGGCAATTCTGGCCAGTTCCAATATTAGAAGTAAAGCCCTTTGGCTCAGGAACTAAAGATGTGGCAACCAAAGCTTTATTAGCTCTAGTGGAAACCCTGGCTGAAGGATAATCTCATTGTATATGGACCAACTGATCACAATTATAATACTAATTTCTCTCTTCTTTATAATACCCATGGTGAAGCTGTCCACAAAAATAACAAAGGGGATAAGGTGAGGCTGACTGAGCTCCACTAGCCTGAGACTGGGCACCTTATGCCTTCGAACCACTGCTAGCATGAGAATGATGATCGCCCACAACTTAGAATAGGGAGAATTAGTATAAGAATAAGAACACCCTCAATTCTTCTTTTTGGTCCATTATCTACTACCTCTCCCACTATTTTATTGACCCCTGCCCTTCTCTAAATACCTAAGCTTCTTATTCTACTTCTCTCCTATATCTGCCTATCTCTTTTTTTATCTTATACCTGTTGTATATACACCATACATCTGGAGATATCTATATCATTGTTCAACATTATAGCCTTACACTCCAATACCAAATCACGGGACAAAATAGAAGCAAACTTTCTTATCTTAGATCTTTGGCTAGATACCAACTCAGCTGCATAGCGACACAACTGCTGAAATTTTGAGGCATATTCTTTCACACTCCTCTTACCCTGCTTCAGATTCACAAACTCCTCAGACTAAGGTTTCCTTAGCTTTTGAGGAAAGAAATGATCAAGTAAGGCACCTAAAAACTCATTAGATAATGCCGGCTCCACATCATCACTCCATAACTACTCCCACTCCTCATACCACTGATAAGCTATATCTTTCAGCTGATATGCAACAAACTCTACACCTTCAGAATCAGTAGCATACATCACTCTAAACATCTTCTCCATCCCATCCATAAACCCTTGAGAATCCTTCTCAATCTTAAAGTGTAAAGATTGGAGGATTCAACCTCACGAACTGGCCAAATCGAGTAACCTTATACAAAAGAGCAACAAAACCAACACTATCCAACTGATGAGATCGAGATATCACCAACTGAGTAAGCAAATGAATAGACCGATGAAACTATATATTAGAGATATCCCTCTGAGGTGGCTAATCATAGGAATCCCCACCCTGAGAAGCCCGAGAAGGACTAGTGAGGAGAGCTAGAAATCTACCTGGGGCAGCACAATCAGGAGCAGGGACCCTAGACCAGGTCATCACTCTATACACAGGGCGAGTCCCCTCTATATTTTCCTCAAGTAGGACAGAGTTCCCAATAGAGTTTCTACGAACGTCAGATCTTTGGGGAGGCATGATGTAAAATGTTGAGAAAGCCAAGAGTTTGCAAAGTTTCATAACACTAGACTCTATAGCCCGAAATAGAACACAAAAAAGAAAAACATTCCTAAATGCCTTATAGCTTTCTTCTTATAAGTGTAGCGCACTACACTCCCATAAAAAAACTTTACTCAACACGACTTTGTGGGAACCCAATGACTCTAAATTATACTCAGATACCAAGCTTGTCATAACCCAAACCAGGGCTTAGCCATGATGGGCATCTCAAGTCCACCATAGAGCGGAGACCACCCCCATAACCTAAACTCATAAGCACAATAATAATAATAATAATAATAATAACAATGAGAAAGCTAATTAAATGACAATAAAAGAAAAATAGATAACTCTATGAAATCTAAGAGTTAATCAATAACTAACCCACATTTTTCCACAATAGCCTCTAAACCCAAAAATCCAAATTAGTTGGGACATGCCCTAACTATGACCAAAAGAATCCAAATTACTATAAAAGTAAAGAGAAAATGATAAAATTATAAATCCTTTTAAAGTATGGAGGATCACCACTTTTTAACAACTCAATAGACGTGCTAATCCACCTAACATTGCACATGAGAAAAAAAATATCTTTGAAACCTACATCATGAAATGATGTAGCATCCTAGGACAGCCAGTGGGATAAGCACTGGCCTGTAAATCAGGGAAAGTGCTAACATAATTCCATGTACAGAAATCAATCAAAACCATATGCACACACACACATATGTAAGATACTGGGATAGGGTAAGGTTCATGAATATGAGAGTTTTAAAACCATTAACTTGGACTGTGTAGCTTGATCCGTACTTAAGAAACCCATGGCCTATAAGGGTTTATGTCCCTTATTGAAAAGGCCCTAGTGCGTGTTAGCCTTACGAACTAAGAAAAACCTTAGGGAAAACTAAATCCACAATAATATAGACACCCATGCTAGTAAATATGGTTTCTAGTATTCGTCCCCTGAGACTTACACCATCATAATGAGCTACACAACCCTCTTTAAGCCCAAATTAAAATCACTTTGCACATAATTACAACCATTAATCCAGGTGTCATTCATTAAGAATTTCACCACTTGGTATCGTCATACTAATATGCTTGCAAGCTAAATTTAACATGCAAAACCAAATCCACATAACCATATTGACTCTCAAGTTTCATTTAAATCCAAACCATGGCCACCAAGGCAATCCAAATCCAAATATCCATTTATCCATTAATGCAATGCATTGGGTTCAAAACTAAGTTAAACAACACAATTTTCCATAATTTAAATTAAATTTACAAAGTGGGTTGAGGTTCATGCAATTCCAAGCCAAAATTTATCTAATTTAGGGAAACCCATGTCCCTCATTCCAACCATTTAGATAATGTACCAATTCAGTCCCCAAATATTAATTTAAAGCATGAACAATCAATTTAAAGTACGAGATAAGTAATTTAATTAGTAACAACCGAAACCTCTCAACCCAATTTTAAAACACACAACTTAAATCATATGAAAATCCATTCAATTAATTCCACAATGAAAATTCAAGTTTACAGAAGAGAAACATGCCTAAAACACACATAAAAATTTGAAGTCAATTTTATGTATGGATCTCGAATGATGAATTCTCTATAAAACCCTTAAGCGTTCTTGGTTTAGGTGTTAAAGAAGCAAATAAAAGTGTTTGAGCTTTTTAACTGAAGAGGAAAAAGTCAATTTTATATTTATAAGTCGTGGAAAGTCAGAAAAGACCAAAATCCCTTCACCCCTAAGTGAAAAAAACAAAATTAGACAAAATTTGCACGTCAACATGGCACGACCTCTCATCATGGAGGTTAACCTCCATGCCATGCTAATATCACAGAGGCTAAAATCCATGGTACGGTGATATAACAGAGGCACACTGCCTCAGATTTTTAATATAGCCCCAGACCCTTTCTATTAATACCATAACTTACCAAAATTACCCTTTTAATATCCTTAAACATAATTCAAGTCAAAAATAAATATTACATACATAAAAAGGTCAAAAATAAAATAATCAAAATTTTAAGGGTTATACAGCTATGGTGCTACGTGAGCAATAGTTTACACCCATTGGATCTGGGGGTGAAGTTTAATATCACAGGCACAATGATACAATTACTAAATATGAAAGGGTTGTTTGGTAGATTACTTGGTGATGATCCAAACATGCACTTAGTGAATTTTTTCAATATCTATAAATCCTTTAGCTATCCTGGGGTTAGGTAGAATACAATTCAATTAAGGTTATTCCCATTGTATCTGTCTGGGGTGGTACCTTTGTGGTTGATTGAGCTTGTGCTCGATTCTATAACAATCTAGTGGCAATTGAAAGGCGCTTTCCTAGAAAGATTCTTTCCTCTTTCCAGGATGTTACAATTGAGGTATGATATTAGTAATTTTAGGTAACTACCTAATAATTCTCTAAATAAAACTTGGTTGAGGTTTAAAAATAAGTTGATTCAGTGTGCTAATCATAAAATGATTGATTTACGATTGATTGAAACTTTTTATAAAGCACTGAATTTAAACATGAAGCCAACAGTTGATAATGTAGCAATTGGTGCTTTTATGGCTCTTACTTTTACTAAGATGACAGAGATTTTTGATAGAGTGATGAAAAATAATAGAGCTTGGCATACCAGGGATTCTAAGGTAGCAAGCAACACATTTTTAGTTGGCATGTTGGTAGAGCAGTGCCTAAGAGAAAAAAAGCATGACCAATAAATGAGAACAAAACATGACCAATACATGCCTCATATGAAGATGCAAATGGATTTACTTACCAAATATGTATTTCCTAGTAATGTTGAGAATGTCAAGGTAGTTGGGTGCCATAATAGAGCAACTAAATTTGATTCTGAAGAATAAGCTAACTATTTGAATAATCAGAGGGGTTTCCAATCTCATGGCCAAGGAAATCAAGGTTGGAGCTATCAACGAGATAACTATTATGACAAGGCTAGTTATAGAGACCGTGAGAAGAGGAATTGGAAAGTAAAGGTGACCAAAGTGGTCTTTATATGCCACCTAGGAATTGTGATAATGTTGCCAATGATTCAGGGAAGATATCTATGGAGCCAATGATGGCTAAATTGCAAAAAGGGGTGGAATCGACCAATGCAGGTGTTAAGGAGATGAGAAACGACTTATCAACTATGAATCAACAGGTGGATTCCCTTTCTAATTTTATTAAGCAGTTGGAGAATTAAATAAATTAATTAAACATAACTTTTAATTAGTGGAAGAATGGTATGTTTCCACGTAGTATGATGCAGAACCTAAGGAATGATAGAACTTCCTTAATCATTACCACAAGAAGTGATAAAGTATTATATGAACCACATATGATGGTTCATTTGTATATGGATGATGTTACATCTGAAGGTGAGGTCATTATTAATGATGGTGATTTGAATAATGGTCCAGTTAAGTCTAAGAAGCTTCAAGAAGTAGGAAAGAAGAAGGCCACTATCGAACAACCTCTTTAATTAATGAAGGAATATGTGTTAACTCAAAAAAGGAGGAAGGAAGATGAAACATCCTTAGCCAAAATTCCTAGGCCCTTTCCTCAATTCTAACACACAATAAAAAAAAAGGCAGGATGACAAATTCAGTACATTCATGGCCATGTTGAAGCTGTTGTCTATTAATGTCCCATTGATTGAGGCTTTGGAACAAATCCCTGGGTACATGAAGTTTATGAAAGATTAAGAAGAAAATAGTCAGCTATGAGCTAATAGATGTCTTTCATCACTACAATGCCATATCTATAAGATCATTGGTTTAAAAGAAATCTAATCTAGGAGAACTAACTATTCCATGTACAATTGGTACCTTCATCTTTGCTAAAGAACTTTGTGATAATGAAGTGAGTATCAACTTAATGTCATTAGATATATATCAATAGTTAAGTTTAGGAACTCCCAAGCCTATAACTACACGATTATTGACGACTGACTGTTCCGTCAAGTGACTTGTGGGCATTCTTTACGATGTGTTGGTGAAGGTGGAAAATATTATATTCCTAAAAAAATTAGTAATTCTTAATTGCAAGGTCATTTTTTAGGTGTCCATAATATTGGGTAGATCATTTATAGCCACTAGAATAGTGTTTGTTTATATAGAATGAAATGAGCTAAAATTTGAGTCAATGATAAAAAGGCAAAATTTGATATTTGTCTTTCAATGAATCAGCCTAGAGAGATGGATATGGTGTTAGTTATTTATAATATTAAGGAAAGTGAAATAATGGTGCCTTTTGAAGGGATATTCACTATTGACACTTTGACAATAGTATTGATGAATTTTGATAGTGATGAAATTGAAGAGTATGATGAAATAGTGTGTGCATTGATCGAGATGGGTTCATAATCATATGCTCTGAAAAAATTGGGCTTGGATTTGAAAAATTAGTCTAACACCACCAATAAAACCACCCATTGAAGAGCCACCAATGTTGGAGTTGAAAGAACTGCCAGGTTATCTAAGATACGTGTTTTTATGTGAAAAGTATACTTTTCCAATAATAATTGCAGTAGACTTAGTGGAACAACATATTGAGAATCTTATTTCAGTGTTGAGAAGGTACAAAAGAGCTATGGGATGGATAATTGGGCATATTATTTGTATCCAACTGGGTATTTGTACTTATATGATCCAGTTAGAGTAACATTGTATGCTACTATAAAATATCAATATAGTCTTAATCCATCTATGCAAGAGGTGAAAAAGAAGGAGATAATAAAGTGGCTTAATATAGGAGTGGTGTACCCAAGTTCAAACAACAAGTGGATAAGCCATATCCAGTGTGTAACAAAGAAGAGAGGCATGACCATGGTTGCCAATGAGAAAAATGAATTGATTCCTCTTAGGTCAATCACGGGATGGTGAGTGTGTATGGATTATAGGAAGTTGAACTCAATGACACTCTAGGATCACTTTCCAATGACTATTATGAATCAAAAGTTGGATATGATAGATGGAAGAGGTTGTATTGCTTCTTGGATGGTTACTCTAAACAAAACCAAATATCCATTGCACTAGAAGACCAGGAAAAGAAAACATTCACATGCCCCTATGACACTTTGGCATTAAAGCGGATGCCTTTTTGATTGTGTAATGCTCTTGCTACTTTTCAAAGGTGCATGATCTTGATTTTGTTTGAATTAGGAAGGATACCTTGAAATTTTTCATGGATGACTTCTTGGTAGTGGGATATACATTTGATAATTGTTTGATGAATTTTAGCACTGCATTGCAACGTTATAAAGATTTTAATCTTGTTATTTACTTGGAGAAGTGTCACTTCATGGTGAAGGAGGGCATAGTATTATGCCGTAAGATCTTGAAAAAAAGTATTAGAATAGATAGAGAGAAAATTAAGGTGATTGAAAAATTAACTCCACCGATTTCTGTGAAGGGTGTGCGAAATTTTAGGCCATGCAGGATTCTATAGGAGGCTTATCAAAGATTTCTCCAAAATTTCCAACCCTTTGTACAGCTTATTGGAGAAGGAGGAAAAATTTGAGTGGAATGATGAATGTTTGATGGATTTTCAGTTCCTTAAGGAGAAATTAGTAGTTGCACCCATTATAATTATGCCAGATTGGCCCAAACCATTTGAATTAATGTATAATACAAATAGAGTGGAACTTGGGTATGTTATTGGTAAAAAGAAGGAGCAGATTTTCACTCAATTTACTATTCAAGAAAGGCAATGAATGGGGTGAAAAAGAGCTATACTATTATAGAGCAAGAGCTTCTTATTGTTGTTTATACCTTTGAGTAATTTATGGCATATTTGTTGGGAGTTAAAGTGGTTGTCTACATAGATCATTCGATGATAAGATACTTATGGCAAAGAAAGATGTCAAACATCATTTGATCAGGTGAGAAGAAAGATGTCAAACGTTATTTGATTAGGTGAGTACCGTTTCTATAGGAATTTGATTTTGAAGTCAAGGATAGAAAAGGTTATGAAAATCAAGTAGCTGACCACCTATCCAGATAGGAGAACTAAAGGGATCATATTGGATGGTTTAGAGATTGATGATTCATTTATAGATGAATAGGTACTAGCAACTACTCTTGACCTTAATCCTTGGTATGAGGGCTTCAATAGTTATTTGGTAAGTGACATTATAGATATGAATTTTCGGCAATGAAAGAAGTTTCTCCATGATATGAATAGATATTTCTGGTCTGAGCCTTATCTATTCAAAGATGCATACCAAAAATGGAAATGTTGAATATCTTGTAAGCCTTCCATTCTTCCCATGTAGTAGGGAATCGCGTGGATGATTGTATAACTAGAAATATTCTACAAAGTAGGTACTACTGACCTACAATTCTTATAGATGCATATGAATTTTTTAGAACTTCCGATCAGTTCCAGTGGAAAGGATCAATTTCTAAACATTAAGAGATGACTATGACCACTATGTTGGAGGTTGAATTATTTGATTTATGGGGCATTGATTTTATGAGCCCCTTTATGAGTTCCTATGGCCATAAATATATCTTGATTTCTATGGAATACATGTCCAAATGAGTGGAAGCAGAGGCATTGGCAGAAAATAAAGGAAAGAGTGTCGTTCTAGAAGAAGAATATATTCTCATATTTTGGTATTAACTCACAATTATAAGTTATGGGGGTTCCTATAATAAGGTGTTTTGGGATGACTTAGCAAAATATGGAGTGAAACAACAAAAGGTTGCTACTTCTTACCACCCCCAAAGAAATGGGCAAGTGGAAGTATCTAACAAGGAGATTAACATAATATTGGCCAAGTTTATGAATGAAAATCAAAGTGATTGGTCAAGGAAGCTTGATATGACACTCTTTGGGCCTACCTTACAACTTTTAAAATACCAATAGGTATGTCCCCAGACCATCTAGTTTCCACAAGGATTGTCATTTATCATTGGATCTTGATAATAAAGCATTGAGGGTTCTCAAAAATTTGAACTTAAGTTGGAGAGATGCAACTGAGTTGAGATTGGACCAACCAAATGAGATGGAAGAATTTCTTTTTTCATGCATACAAAAGGTCTAATATCTATAAGAAGAGAATAAAATTGTATCATGATTGAAGGATTGAAAAGAGAGAGTTTTAAGTAGGTGATTTGGTCATGTAGTTTAACTCAAGGTTTAAATTATTTTTAGGGAAGCTGAAGTCAAAGTGGTTCAGTCCTTTCAAGGTGACTCAAGTCTTTGCATTCAGTGTGGTAGAGCTAGAAAATGAGGATAAAAAGATGTTCAAAGTGAATGGATAATGAATCAAGCATTATGTTAGCCAATAAGAAGAAGGTAAAACTGGTAATATTAGTTTATCTAAATAAGTCTGTGTAATCAAGATACTAGAATCGTGCCACGACATTAAATCAGGAGCTATTGGGAAGCAACCCACAATGTATTGTAAAATAATATAGTTTAGATTTTTGTTGTCAAGTGTGTGTAATCTGTGTGATAAGTGTATAGGGTTGAGGATACCAAAAAAGGTGGACACTGGTCATCCTTGACGACTTGACCAATGGAAAGTATGATGACCACCATGATGGGCCATCAATGGTTTGATGGACCATCAACCCAACCATCCCCACAAGGATGAAATTTATCCATTCTAGATAAGATATGATGAGAAATATGATGAATCATCGGGTGATTGATGGACCATCAGCTAAACCATCATAAGTATCATTTGAAGGAACCATTTTGGAATGATGTGATGTTCCAAGCGACGGACCATCAACATATTAATGGACCATCACTTGAACAACCACAGGTAAGTTTTTAATTTAAAATTAATCCAACCCATGTCACACACTTGCTAGAATTGTGTTAAAATAGGCCCAAATACCCAATACAAATTGTACCACGTGAGAATATAATTAATACTCACGTCCTCTACTACCCTTTCCACTTTATATTCCCTAACTATTGAAACTCCTATGCTCCCAACTCTTAAATTACATTCATCACCTATTACTCTATCTTATCATCTTCCATCCCTATTTAAGCCATCCTATACACAACACAATATATCACTAAAACCAAATCGCTACTAACTTTTCTTGCTCTAAACCGTTTTCTTTTATAACACTTAGTTTGCACACAAGTTTAGTTCCCAACTTCATCCGCTTTAGGGTATGATCAATTCATTATGTATTTCTAGAGTAACATGTTAGTTACTTTTTTTTACTACTTATATATTCTTCTATCTCTTTATTTATTCTTATTTGATATTGAAAAGTTATGCTTCGTACACCATGGTAGGGTAAACATATCGGTGAAGTCTGAGTAACCCTAGTATTAGTGATTACATCAGTAAACTTCATGGAAATTTAGTACATTATATTTTTTGATCAAGTAAGAAAACATTTACCCATAATGTGTTCGATGAAATGCCACAAAGAAAGTTGTGCAACCTAGTACTCTCGATGGACTGACTAACTGACCATCACATCAGTGATGGGCCATCATCTAAATCATCACACAACTTCTTGGCACCTAGAAATATGGTTAAGGGCTGATGGATTAGCTGATGGATCATTGTTTATGTGATGGGCCGTCATGAAAATCATTACTGATCTCATACATCAATAGTTCTAATCTTTTTATGATTGATGGTTTCCCTAATAAACCATCAATCCTGTTATGATCCATTGAGGGAATCATTGCATCACTCCTGAATTTGACAGTAAAGTGTCTAAGATATGATAGTTGGGGAGAGGACCATCGTTCTAAGTAATGAACCGTCACTCAACCTGTCGCTCCTTAAACAGTTTTTAAATCTCAATTTGATGTTTAATTTCTAAATTTTCATTGTGTTTGACTACTTCCTACATTAGGTAAAATGACAAAAATTCTATTATTAAGGAGAGGTGGAGGTATAATAAGTCCAACCTAGGGATCCATGACTTAGGACTTTGGCATGAACCTAAAGGTGATACTGAGGCACCAACCTATCACACCAGGCAAAATGAAAAGAAATACTGAACATCCTTCCAGTATGAGTAAGAGGATGATTTATGGAGTGTTGAGGTTAGAAATTATAGGGAAATAAATGGGATTTATAGATCTTGTCCAAGCATGGAAAGTGAAAATGGAGATACTATAAGTCCCCAAAAAGGACCTAAACAAGAGGAAAGTGATGTAATTCACTGTAAAGATCTAGAAATACTAGAGTCCATTAGGTAAAAGGTTGAGGAAGTGAAGAAGCATTATTATGATGGTCTTAAACCTACACAGAACAGGAGAATGGAAATACATATTACTTTAGAGTCATAGATTATGACAGTAGAGCCGTCGGAATATTGACATTAAAAGGTAATTCAATGAATATAGGTTAGGTTATTTGAGCATACCACTAGGATCATAATACCCTATTATTATTAGGGAGTTCTTTGCTAATTATTTGGCGGTGCTTGAGAAATATTATCCAAAGGGATAAAAAGTGGTAGACATGTAGAATAGAATAAGAATTCCAGTTGGGGGAGTGACATGGGACATCTCAGATCACACTATCAACTGAATTCATTTTGGTCAGCTGTGTACTGCTCCTACCATCACTCTGGAGCTTGAGCATAAGGTGACTACCGTATCCACCCAAATGTCATGGTTTGCATGAGTGTTGACAGATAAAGTGAGTTGTTTTGATTGAGAAATAGAGAGAGGATTTTCAAATCCTTATTCTTCCATGAAAATTTTTAGTGGGTCATTGTTATACTCAGATTAATGTCGACTGGTGGTGATGAAAACTTTGATCAACTAGGAGAGTGTTTGTAGCAAGTTTATTGGAGTGGCTGAAAATAAATTTTACCTAGGTTATTATAGATGAACTATTTGTTTAAGCACATAAAACTACCAATGCCTTGCTTTTGCTTGTCTTATCATAGAACTGTGCAAGCTGACAAAGGTTCTAATCATCAATGGAGTAGAAAAAAAAGTTAGAGCATTAAAAAGGAAAGATATTTAAAGGACAAGGTATGGGACAAAATTTGAGATGAGGGTGCACAAGCCATAATCTTTCAACCCCCAGTCTCAAGCTACTCCAGAAGCATCAGAGATCCCTTCAGGTATGCCATTACCCCTTGTTACTATTGATCCATAAGGAACTTCTACAACATCCTAGTATATACCTACACCTTATACTGTCGAGACAATTGATACAACATCTATGGCACCAATATACTTGGAGTACAAGTTTACTCCAGAGAATCTTAGGTAAGTGGTGAAAGCTCTATTGAAATTTAAATGGCAATAAAATACATGGGTCAAAGAGTTCAAAACATTTGGTATAGGATAGTGGCAGATGATTTGTAGCTTTATGAGAATTTGTATGATAAGGTGGATGACATAGAAGAAAGTGTGAAAAACAGGTTGTGGAAACTTTCAATTCTAGATCAAGATAAGTTCACAACTGAGATGAAGTAATCACAAACAGATATAGCAAATTTAAAAATACACCCCATCTTAGGTGCCTTCAATTAAGGGATAGTGGAGTTAGAAGAAGAGAATGATGAAATTATGGATTTGAAAGGGCAGCTTTTGAAGAAAAAGGGCAAAACAATTAGTAAGTGTGGAAAGAAGAGAAAATAAAAAAAAAGAAGCACAAAAATAAGACCAATGAGGAGATAGCAGTTAGGAAGGCATTAAAGTAGTAAAAAAGAAGAAGAAGAGACAGTTACTCAAAAAATAATAAAGAAAAAATTAAGAGAGTGGAGGATGAGACAACATGTGTGTTAACTAGTTCAACACACGTAAGTGGTCCCACACCACTAGTATTATCGATGCTAATCCCAGTTTATGAAGATGTTACTGACTTGAGCACCCTGCTCACCGCTGGGGTCACTATTGCTGATATTGAGGCTAGTAAGGCCTCCCAAAATTTCCCAGACCCCCAAGAATAAGGTCTTTCCAAGTATTCCATCCATTATACTTTTACTATTAATGTATTAATGATAAATTATTTTTCTTTTTATAGGATGAGGTATTTGTGAGCCTATCTCTGTGGGGTTTTTTTCTGCCTATGTTCTTTTCCCTTATGTATTATGTAGGAGAACTAAAATGTTTAGGATTTCTATTTCTATTTTCTTATTGTGGTATTTGTATATATTGTTTCTGTACAATGAAAAGAAGGAATAAATAACTATTGCATTGGAATATTTCTAAACAAGGACCCTCCAAAAATTATGATTATGCATGTGGTTCTATTTTGATTATTAACTATTATGGATCTACACTTGGCATTTGTAATCTATAAATAAAATGAAGCATGCTTAATCTTGAATACAAATTGATAATAATTAGCATAGGTATCATTTCAATGCAAGGCGTGTGTGAGGAATTCTTTTAAATTATTACTTTGTGTATGCAACTAAAACTTGCCCAGTCCATTTTGTTAGGTGATAGTTGGTTGTATAGGATATGATCATATGTCTTATTTAAATTTAGTCCACTTAGCCTTAAAAACCTCTCCAAATAATGTGTATAAATTTCTTTGATCCCCAGTTTGAGTTGATAGCCTCTTCATTAAAGAACTGGTATAATTTCTTTCTCTATTATTAAACCACTATTTTAGCCCTGGTCCCTCCTTGAACATCGTGCACTTCAACTCAGATGAATTACCTAAGTAGAGGGTGGCTACTATAGAACTATTTGATGAGTAAAGAAGGGTATGAAGAGAGTGGGAGTTGAATAAAAAACTTTAGGAGTGTGCACACTGAGAAACATTCTAAAAAAATAAAAATAATAAATAAATAAATAATTTGATGTTGTGTGTATATATATACATAAATTGAGAGAGAGAGAGAAATTTTCATAAATATATTATAGCATACTTAGTTATAAGATTGATTAAGTAAATAAGGTGAGAAAGAGGGCTAAGCTGTTAAACAAGCCGAACAATTATAGCATATGGTACAGAGGGCTAAGTCAATGCCCTAAAATTATATCTCACCTGCACCCAAGCCTTCAGTCCAAGCTGAATAAAGTCCTATTGTAATCCTTGTCAACCAGCTATAAAACTTTGTAAAATGGTAAGGGAAAGATTATTATTTTTTGTATACATTATTTGAAGCTTGTTGTGAGAGTGAGAGATTTGAATTTCAGTCCTTCAATATAACTCTTTCGGTGCGAAAGGGATTTTTTTTATGGTGAGAGCATGTGAATGATGCATGTGGTTGATCAACACCCAAACTACACTTCCAATTGAAGATAAAACGGTCACTTTCAAGTAAAGTAACCCAACTCAGGTTGGGGTTGAACCCAAGGGAATACATGGAATTATAACTCTGGTTTTCTAGAACCAACAGGTAGTGTAGAAAGTAAATAGGGGGTTTGTAGTATTAATCTCGTACAAATAACAAAACTCAAATTTGGTTATAATCAGTCGGAGACAAACACTAGGATTGTGTTCCCCCTGGCTTCTCAACTCAGTATATTTATCGTGCTTTGTTGAACTAACCCAATATCTTTCATGTAGAATTTGATAAGTTATGTACTATCAACTATCTTATGGACTCATTGACAGATTTCACCCTTTATCTTTTGTGTCTCAGGATGTTGCATTACTAACCCTTATCCTAGATTCTAGTTAACTATTACCTTTTGAGTCTCAAGTCATTAGATGATAGATAACCGTCTTATGTAGATAGTCCTAATTAGCGTAAATTGATAATTAATCTTCAAATAACTGTTATGATTATCTTTTCCTATTCTCTACTTCTCTTGTGAAGTAAGTAGTGATATAATAGGCTAGATCTTAAGTTTGCAACAACTAAGAAATCTATTAAACTCAAGAAAATATAATACATGCAGGAATATCAATTTATAATAACTTAGCACTTTCCCTACTTCGTCAATCTGCTCGGGTTTCCACAACCCTAGCTAAGGTCTTTATTTGCTCATTATTGTGAAATAAACAAAGTAATTAATAATTGAAGACATTCAAATAATATCACAAGGATCAATGAATAAAACCCAAAGTCTATAACTGAATTATCAATCAAAATCAAGAACAAAGTAATCCCACGATCAAAATCTAAATCTTTGAATGAAATATATGTTTGTAAGTATATAGAGAGCATAAACTAACAAAAAACATCAAAAGAGTATATATAGATTACAAGGAAACACTAGGAAATAACTTTCGAATGAAAAAGAAAAATCAAGGTCGATGGCCATTTACTGGGCCACCTATGGGCCATAGGTGGCACCTACGGTCCATAGGTGGTCCACATAGGTGGTCCCCTTTCTCCTGCAGCTCCTGAACTCTCCGGACATTGCCTCTATTGCACCTACTTTTTCACCTACATACTTTAGGTGCCCATCCGTAAGTGACAATGTCTTTTTCCTGCACTTCTGAGTCTCTGGATCTCCAAGTTCTGACACCTACGTTGGCACCTACAGACCGTAGGCAGCACATACAGGCTGTAGGTGCCCACTTTGCGGACAAACACTTCAAATTCACTCCTTTCTTCTAGAATAGTCCCAAACTCGATTTCTTATAAAATATAACAAAAAAATGATATCTAACAAAACAACCTAAGTAACTTGCATATTTTCATTGTTTTAAGCATTGAAAGTGCTATAAATCCATAGGATATCAACCCCCTTAACTTAGAACGTTTGCACGTCCTCAGGCAACATAACACAACAAAACATAGATGCTTAATTAGGAGAAATCTAAGCTATCTAAGGCAGTCAATCAATACTTTAAGCTCAAAAACATTACCCCTTTCTATTTTAATAATTCAAAACCGACTGTGTGTATACATGAAGCATAATAATATGACTCTAGGGAATCAAGGTATGGAAATAACATTGGAACCAGACAACCATACATATCTATAAGTTACACTACTCAAACCAATAAGCAGCTAGCAATACAACCCATGTGTCCTCACAACAAAGAAGTCCTACCCACTCATATGAAATAATACATGTCAATGTAACGAAGGTCAAGATACACTCAAGCTCAAGGAGAAGTTCCACCAATGTGCATCAAATACCATAAGCTTGCGCTTATTTTCTTACCTTAGTTTTTAAACAGTCTAGTTAGGAACACTAGAGGACTTTATTTGACTTTATAATGTAGGCTTGGGGGGATGGTATAGTACATATAGATACATTTAGTGACTGAGCCTCCTGTGCACTACACTAACTTTGGGGTCCACTCAACAACTAATTTCCTTTTTATTCCACCCATGTTTCTCCTTTTTTATTCTTTTATTGCATATTCAGGTTAGGTGTGATTTTTTATTCTTTTCTCTCTTTTTCTTTTCTTTTTTTCTCTGCCACACCTAGCCCTACTATTATTTTTGTTATTTTTAACCTTTTTCATATCCACTTTACATTACGCTCCCTCTATTATAGCCTTCCTCAACTTAGATAATTTTCCTAAGTTGAGAAGCACAATGTCCAAGGAGTACCACAACCAAAATAGGTTCATTATTAAAAAATAGGAAGGTGAAAGGTGTAGCAAGGAAAATAGGCTATAAGGCTTAAAAATTGGGATCAAGGAATACTTATTCACACATGGAAGGTCATTAAGGCTAAAAGTGAACTAACATTAAAAAAGGCCTATGATCCTTTCCTATCCGACTATCTTATCACCCAGGCAAGACTAATCGAGAAGGTTTTGGATTTAACTCACAAAGTGAACTTATTATCATCTCACAAACACATGGCACAGAGTCACATCATAGGCTACTACCTATTCGATTCATGCACAAGTTAGCTATGATTATCATGTCCCTAATCTTAAGGCCATAACAAGATCCAAAATGGTCATACATATATTCCTTCACACAATTCTAAAAATAATTTTTTGGAGGGATATTATAAAACACCTATAATTAGAACCATCGAAAAACTTATCTTTTGGTGTCACTGAGTGGGTATGACTAAGGAATTGAGTCACATCCCATAGATATGAGTCGTATCCTTTTTCTCCCCCCCTCTTATATTCTATGAAGTATGGTGAGGGTCAATAATTATCCTAGGTATGAGTGACCCTCCCCTTAATCATACCTAAGGGTATGAGTCATACCTAGGTAAGTCATATGGGGTGAGATCTTAGCTTGAAGTAGACTGATTTTGTTACGAGTGGAGCATACGAGTTAGGGGTGAGTCGTACCCTTTGGATATGAATCATGAGTGTATGATCGTATCCTTAACAGTGTGTTTGACCTAGGAGAATCCTAGTGTATGAGTGAAGGTACCACTAGTACCCTTGGGTATGATTACTTAAGTGAGTCGTATGGTGAGTCGTACCCCTGGATGGGTTTAATTTTCAGCTTTTAACTAAGGGCCTTGTGGTCATTTTCCATGTTTAAAACACTAAGACCCCTATCTCTATAAGTGTGTGTAGACTCCTAAACATCCATTTTTTAGATCAAACACCCTAACTACTCTCTCAAGCTCATCTTTGAAGAATTGGAGGCTAGGGTTTCAAGAGTGGCCTTCAAGAGGCAAACGAGAGTTAATATTCTTGGTGATTCACCTTATTTAAGGAATGTACCTCTTCTCCTTGATAAATAAATCTAAACCCATGTATTTCACACTTGGATTAGTAAGTGTACATGGTGGTTTTAAAATCAAATGAAAAGGATTTTGTTGCCTAATAATGATTCTTTCTTAGACTTATGTTTATACATGTTATTAATGGTAGTTTGCACACGTGAATGCTTGTTGTATGTGCTGTAACATGTGGGTCTTGAGTAACCCTAGTCTTTATGATTTCTACCATGAAATTGGCCATTTTAAAGGCATGTACATAAGGTATTCATGAAAATAACTAAGTGAGATGCCTAGTTACATGATGATGATGTTTTGAACTAGGGAAATGGCCCAATATGTATGAATGCTAATAAGTGATATTTTAAAGGTAAAATGAGCCATGTATTATATAATTTATGACATTGGTGGTTTGATAAATAAGAAGGGGGTTAAAGTCCCTAACATGAAAATGAACTTTAATTGTGTATTGAACTAAATTGTGGTATTGAATTGATAATGAAGTATGAATGGATTGTAAGGGTCTTGTGGACCATAGTTTGAATTGTATGATGAGTTGAATTAAGGCATTGGCCTATTAAAATGGTTGAACAATGAAGTCTCCCATAAGGACCATATGGTCATGTATGGTGTTGAATTGGATAATGGGTTAAAGTCCTTATGTGTGGAATTGAATGTATGTGGATGCATGGACAAAGGGTTAGAGTCCTAATATCTACTAATGATAGCGGTGATGGCTTGAGGTTAAAGTCCCTTGCTTAATAAAATCGCTTATGGTTAAAGTCCCTTGCATAATGAGATCTCATGAGGTCGAAGTGCCTCGCCAAATGAATTAGTTTGGGGTTAGGGTACCCTATATAATATGGCATAAGGTTAGAGTCTATTGTCTAATATGTGAGCATGTGGTTAGAGTCCTTTGCTTGAATGAGTATGTGTTAATGGTTAGATTCACTACCTTAAACGGATGTGTATGTGTTTAGAATCCCTTTCTTGATGCTAGGTGAATATGGTTAAAGTCCTATGCCTAATAAGAAATGCTTGAATCTAAGAGTGTGGAGGGTTGGAGTCCTCCATTGCATACATGATGAATGAGTTCTTCCTAAGTGTTGATAAGACTTATCCCCTTGGTTAGCATGTCATATGCCTATATGTTTGGATAAGGTTATGAATGTGATTGAATATGATATACATTAACTTGTTATTGATTGATGATGCCATTTAATCCTTACACTTGAGTTACATGCTAGCGTTCCAACTGCTAATCGTCTCCAGACACTATGTCCCCACATGACATAGGGTTCAAAATATCTTCTTCTCTTCCTTGTAATGATTAGGTAATCGAAGCGGTTCATGCATTGAATTTGGAGTGGTGAGCTTTCTTTCTTCGAAAGACATTCATCCTTGGTCTCCTATCTTTAGACTTAGTCATTTGACTTGGTTTGGCTATTGCCGAGGGCTTGTCCCAACCTATACATTTCTAAAATTTGGTTTGGTACTTCTGCATAAGAAAAGGAGTCTGAAACGCCAACACTCTCTAAATAAACAACCAAGGAAGTGTTACCCAATCACTTCTTTATCATTGAAATGTGAAATACCGGATAAATAGAACCCAACCTAGATGGGAACTCCAACACGTAAGCCACATGGCCCACTCGCCTCAAAATATGAAAGGGACCAACATACTGGGGACTGAGATTCCCCTTCTTTCAAAACCACTTAACTCCCTTCATGGGAGAGACCTGTAAGAACACTAAATCATCCACATTAAATAGCAACTCCTGATGCCATACTACTTTTGGCAACTTTTGGCAGCCATAAGTAATCCCAAATCACCTTCATCTTTTCAATAGCTTGGGGAACCAAGTCAGGACTGAACAACTTATTATCACCAATCTCAAACCACTCATTAGGAGATCTACACCTTCTACCATAAAGGGTTTGAAAGGAGAAATCCCAATAGTAGAGTGAAAGTTATTATTATACACAAACTCTATGAGAACAAAATTGTTGGAACACTTGAGGTTGCACCACACAGTGAGGGACCAGGTCCTCAAAGTCCATCACAAGTAATCAAACAATAAACTGCTGGAAAACTAAGGGCAGTGTAGAAAAAAAACGTAAGATTTAACGTGGAATACTACTTGCCCAATGGAGGAAAAACCATGGCTTACCCTCAAAAGCACCAACAAAATCCACTATAATCAACCTCTTGATTACAGACTTGATTTTTGCCTAACTTTAGGCTCCTTTCGCTTGTAATAACTCTACTACAAGCTCATCTTGACAACCTCTCTAAGGACCCTCTACACTGATTAACTCTAAAAAACAATAAGCTTAAACAACTCTACCTAATCACTCTCGAACAACAACAAATCAAACACTACTCTTATAGCATGAGTAGTTTGATTACAAATAACCACTCAAGAACACTCACTCTTTCAGCATACTATAATAATAAGAACACGAGCAATTCTTGAGAAATCTTGAAATGGAGTTTTTGCTTCCCCTCTTCAATCTTTTAGATTTTTACAAAAACTATTTGATAAAGAAGTCATATTTTCTTTTTATAGTTGGCTAATAATTAGGGCTGAAATTTCATTGGACCAGGTGTCCTATTCATGCACATCCAGGAACCTGGTTCTTTGAAGTTAACTACTCATTATCAAAACTATATATAGTAATTTCCCCCTTTTTTTATGATGACAAACCAATCATACAACTTTGGGCACATCCATCACATTTAATCAGTGTGATTACCACTCTGGAGATGAATGTTCCCCTATCATCATGCTTCAACCATCATGCGACATAGGGACCTGGTATCATGTTGTAATTATAGCAATAACTCTGATTTCTTCCCCTGTCACCATCCACCTTCATTTACTGTATTTGCATACCCCCTGTCAACATAACCTCTTTCATTCATCTATTCAGTATATCACTAACTTCCCCTTATCAGTATGCTATTCAAATCTACAACTCAATTCACCTGGTACCTAGTTCCTACTACATGAACTCAGAATCCCCCTTTTAGCATTATTGAAAAGTGAGTACATTAAACCAAGAGTAAAATAAGCATAAATTAGTTAACTCATGGCCATTGGGTCAACACTAACATAAAGAATAACTTTGAAATTTGAAGGGAACAAATGTAACACACCAAACAAAGATTCATTCATAAGTACAAGATAAGTATCATTGTAGTACATAATTTAATTGTTCTAGGGGAAAATCCATAGAAATCAAGAAAGATTAACAGGTGAAGGACTGGGAAAAAGATTTTGAAGGAGTAGGGTCAGGTTGTTACTGAGATGCCTTATCTCTGCATTTAGGCTAAGGACCTCATCAGTTAAGATTAACACCCTCTTATTCAGTTCAGCCTTTTGAATTCTGAGTATTTTAGAGTCACATGGGCTTCTTTTGGAGAGATACTAAATTGTCACCTAGAGCTTGCTAACTTCTTCATCCTTGATATCCAGGTTGAACTTCAGTTTCTTTATTTCCTTATTGAACTCCTTCTAAGAAATGCTACCTGATTTTACACATTTAGATTTGACTAATGTTTTCATCCCAAGCATCTGTAACATAGTCCTTTGGGTTCTATTTTCATAGACAATATCAAATTGGTCAAATACCTTGTTTAACCAATATCCATAAGACATGTCATGTTTTTTATTTTTCCCAAGAACCACTTTGTGAATGTGTTCCATCATTAAAGTAGGTACATTAATGAATTCAAAGATACTAAGGCATTCCATTACACACAAATTAGTGGCTAAGGCAATGCTTTTCTTTTGTGATCTAGGTAGAACCACCTTGTTCACAGAGATGAAGACCAATTGAAACTCACTCTTGAGTGATTTCCTATTCACTTTAGCCACAAATTTCCATTTGACCTTGGATGCATTTGCTAAGAATTCAACTGAAGGCAGCTACTTAGATATACTTCTCTTCCTATTTATAGGTACTTCCAAAATTCTTCCCAGTGATTTCTCATTCAGCTCTTTTTTACCCTTGGACGTGTGCAGTCAGATTCATCCCATCTTATGAGAATTCCAAGGTAAAATAGAATTTCTAGACTATGTCACCAAAACCAGTAGGAATAGGTCCTTCTATGAGATACATCCAGCCTTGATATTTTACTAGCTCAACTAATCCTACCATACCAGGTTCTGTTAGCACATTTGAATAAAAAATCCTTCCACTTAACACCTTTTGATTCTCCAAGAACCTATTTCTAACTTCCTTGGATACAATCTCACTTTTCTCCCTATTTTTTCTTCTAGAATAAGTGATCACAGAATCTCTTTCAGCTACTTTTCTCTTTTTGGGATCAGCTCCCTCAAGAGTTAGCTGCTTTTCAATAAAACTTCCAAACCATTTTCCATAAATTCTTGGTGTTTTAGTAAAATATTTTTCTTATGATCAACTATGCTCTTTCCTGAGCTATTTGACAATAAGATGAGATTTTTAGCAACCCAGGTTTCATCCACTATAACACTATTAGACCAGTTTTGAAGATTCAAGGATAACTCTTTATTAATAGGTTGAGTGATGAAAGAGTTATGCTCTAGAGGAGTAGGACAAGAAGAATGTATTTTAGGAAGGTTTGGGAAGGGATTTTTAACTATGCTAATCTCATACTTCTTTGAAAGACATAAAGCTGGGAGAGCTGCAAATATCAAGAAGGTCTTTTTCCTAGAAGGGCTATTTAGATTTTGGATTTTTGTTTTTAATGAGATAAGGAGTGAGTGTAGTAAGATTTTAGGAATAATAATCATAAGGAACTATTTTCTAGGGGAATAAGTTATGATCAACATCAGATTAGGTGACTCACCTTTCCCTTTTAGAATAGGATAAGTTTTTTTTGACACAAGAATGGAGAGGACACGACTTTTTCTTAATAGAACAAACAAAGTTTGCACATACAAGATACTAACCTGAGAGATCGGACCAGGTCATTCTCTAGTTTGTGTGAATCTTCAACTTTGTGCTAGCCATATTTGTCCATCTCCAAAGTTGTTCCCATGGTTGTGTACATACAAAGGTACGATTTTGAGTTAGACTAACATGTACCTAATTTACTAAGGACACCTACCTCTTGAACATAGCCAAATTTTAGAAGAAAAGCTGATTCATCCAATAAGTCAGGTTGATTTGATCAGTCCCAGCTTCAACTTTTAAATTTTAGCACACCATATCATTACAAAAGTTTTCCTAAAGGTAGGTCTGAGGATCAGTACTAGATTTAGAATCCTTTGAATATTCAAGGTTTTATCTGCATTACTATAGACTAGCCAGCATCTTTCAGAGTCTTTTGCTCTTTTGTGAGCTCATCTTCTAGGATAAGAATGCCGAAAAGAACATAATGTTTTGGAATTAGACTTCTTGTTTGCATTTCTACCATTAAATTTTAGTATCTAGGGGATGAGAAGATACGTGCTTTAAGTTTAATCTTCTGAGATGAATTTCACTTAGACCAGGTCCTTGTGAATTCTAGCTTGGCACCTTTTAGAGATCTTCTACTTGAGCTGATGTTTGTGTTTGAGATCTTGGATAATCATTCCTTATTTCCTTATACATTATTATCCTCTTGACCATTTCCAATAGTTGCATACAATTTTGGACCCTTTTTATTTATTCACATAAGACACCTTTATCTTGAAGTGTCTCAGGAAAGAGAATACAATCAAACCTTCCATTCATAGCCTTGAGTAACTACTTATCGAGAAGAATGTGCTGAATCCATACCCTTTCTCCCTCTTGTACTTAAGATCATTTGTTAGACTTGGGAATCCATTTATGTTTGAGTCCCTAGTAGGAAAACAGTGGAGTGATAAAATTCTTCTTTTTCCATATAGGTAATAAGAGTTTTTTTTTCATATTTTTCAAAGGTCTTACACCTTTAGGATAGATACTCCTCTCTTGGATATGTCCTTTATTGATTATTATTTATCTAAGCCAGTTTTGACAATCTTCTTTGATGTGTCTATCTCTACTACAATGAGTACTTAGAGGTTTGTGGACTTTGTTCTTAGTATTTTGCATAGTAGTTCCATGAGACCTAGGTGATTGAGTTTTGTACCGATACCCTAGACCTTAACGATCATTAATGCTTTGATCAGTTAAGTTAGAAATGATTTGAGAGGATACAGTCCATTTTAGGTATTTTTTAAGTTTTCCCCTCAGACGGACTTGGTCATTTTCTAACTCCTCATTCTTCTGGAGTGTAGTCATAAGATCTTTTTGAGAGTTCTTCCGCTTCACTTCAAGATCAATTTGAAGCTGTGGGGATTATTTCTTACCTTTTGTTATCAGAAACATCAACTTTATTCAGTTGGCTGACAAAACTCATATTGTTAAATTAACTTAGCACACTATTTTTCTTTTTTAGAAATCTGGAGAGTTAAGTTAATTATCTCTGTACTCAATTTGAACATTGTATAAATCAATACATTTTATAGCCTTTTGAACTTCCTATTAGAATAATTTTCAAAATTCTTCTTAATGTCAGAAATAGTCATCTCATTTTCTTCTTCACTTTCAGTGTTTTATATGAAGTCAAACAAGGAATCAAAGGTCACTTTCTTATCTTCCACTGCAAGCATTGAAATATCTACAAACTTCTTACCTTTATCAGATTCATTGGAGGAGTCACCCCAACCAGTTAAGGCTTGTTTAATTGAAAGATCAGCTACAACCTGTCTTCTTGATTTTACAGGGACCTGGTCCCTGTTTCTTCCTTTCTCACCTCCAATATTTTGTGAATCAGACAATACTTAAAAAATTGTTCAGGACTTCCACATTTGTTACAAACTTCCACAGTGACCCCTGTTACTGCTGCTACTTCCACTTTTTTGGAACTTGCTACTTTTCCTTATAGCTCTAACAATCTTTTTTGCCAAGTAGGCAATCTTCTTCAGTTGGCACTGATTTTAAATCTTTTAAAGCCAAGGAATTTTCCCTTTTTGCTTTCTTCTTATCTTCCCCTTGTAGTGTTTTTAGTTCATGGGTTTTCATTTTCCTAATAAGTTCCTCCATAATGAGGGTTTTAGGTTTCTTGCCTTAGTTATGGAATCCACTTTGCTTTCCCATAACTTAGGAATAATACCAAGAATCTTCCTCACTTTCTTATATTGTGGAATTTCTTCCCCTAAGCAGTGTAGCTCTTTTGTGATAAAAGTTAATCTTGTATGCATTTCCTATATTGTCTCTCCTTTCATAGTGAAGGTTTCATATTGTGTTGTCAGCATGTCAACTTTGGAATCCTTCACATCTATAGTTTCCTCATGAGTAGTCTTCAAGAAGTACCAAATTTCCTTAGCTGTTTCACAAGATGAAATTCCATTATATTCATCTGTTCTTATGCCACAGACAAGCGAGTTCTTTGACTTGTAGTTCTTCTTAATTCTTTTCTTGTCTTCATCATTGAACTCCCTCCTGCTTTTAATAACTATTTTTTTAATATCTCCTTCTTTGACTTCTTTTATAGGTACATGAGGACCATCAAGAATTACATTCATCAGCTCACTATCCTCAGCCATAATGAAGTCAAACATCCTTATTTTCCACCACCCATAGAACTGTCCATTAGATCTAGGTGGTATAGTGATAGATTGCCCTTCTTCCAGGTTAGGTGGACCAGCCATGATAACAAAGAAACTCTAAGTGTGAACCTTTTAGAGTAACCTGGCTCTAATACAAATTTTTGGAACCCTTGGGGGTTCCACCACACACTGAGGGACCAGGTCCCTAGAAGTCAATCATAAGCACTCAAACGACAAAGTCTAGGAAAACTAAGGGTAGTGCAGGAAAGAAACAACACACAATATTTAACATAGAAACCTCCTTGCTCAAGGGAGGAAAAACCATGGCTTTCCCTCATAAGCACCAACAAAATCCACTACAATAAACCTCTTGATTACAGACTTGATTTTTGGCTAACTCTAGGATCATTTCGCTTGTAATAAATCTACTACAAGCTCATCTTGTCAACTATGCCAAGGATCCTCTATACTGATTAAATGTAATCAGCAACAAGCTTAGGCAACTCTACCTAAGCACTCTCGAGCAACTACAAAGCAAACACTACTCTTATAGCATGAGTAGGTCGATTACAAATAAGTACTTAAGAATAATCAGTCCCTCTTTAAGCAAACAACAAAGATAAGAACATGAGCAATGCTTTCACAATAATGAAATACAGTTTTTGCTGCCTCTTTTCGCTCTTTGTATTTATGCAAAACTATTTGATGTAGAATTCTTGTTTTCCTTTTATAGGTGGGTGATGATTAGGGCTGAAATCTCATTGGACCAAGTGTTCAATTTAGTACAAGTAGCACCTGTAAGTTTGTTACAAAAGAGGATAAAATTATGCAGACATGCATGCTAGTTTGACTATACTAGGGACCAGGTCCCTTGCAGTTAGCTTCTCATCATAAAAAATATACATAGAAAAAAATGATCAACCCAGCTTCCACCAAAATTAAGCACACAAGACCTTAGCATATCTTTCAAAGTCTGAATCATCCGCTCGACTTGACCTTTTATTTGAGGATGAAAATCGGTGCTAAGGTTTACCTTAGACCCCAAACCTCTTTGGAAAGAATGCAAAAAATGATACAAAAACTACGTACCGCTATCAATTATAATAGAGATAGGCGCACCATGTAACTTGACGATTTCCTGAAGGAAGAGCTTGGCATAATCCTATGCAAAATAAGTAGTCTTTACTGGTAAGAAGTGACTAGACTTAGTCATAATATAGACGATAAACCAAATTGAATCACAATAATTTTGATATTGCAGAAGATCGATAATGAAATCCATATTATTGACCTCCACTTTCACACCGACAACTTAATCTCTTGACATAACCAGCAGGCCTCAAATGTTCAACCTTCACTTATTGACACACCATGCACTTTGCCATAAAATTTTCCACATCCCGCTTTATGTTATTCCACTAATAGATTTCTTTCAATTTATGGTACATCTTTGTCGATTAGGATGAATAATGTACCTCGACTCATGAGCCTCAGCTAAGATCCTCTATCACAACCCATCAATATAAGGAACACACAATATACCTTGGTACCTCAAGATACCATCACCATCGATCTCAAATGCCATCACCTTTTGGTGGCCCACATCATCCTTGATTCTCATCAAAGTAGGATTTAAAACCTGCTTCTCCTTCACCTCGGCACCCAGAGAGGACTTCACTACCTTTTGAACAATCACAACACCATCCTCAGAGTCCAAAAAACAAACTCCAAGATTAGATAAATAATGAATATCCTCTGCCAACCCTTGTTTCTTCTCATAAACATGAGACAAACTCCCCATAGATAACCTTCTAAGTCCACCAGCAACCACGTTAGCTTTACCTTGATGATAATAAAGCCTCACATCATGGTCCTTAAGAAACTCAAGTCATCTCCTTTGCCTGAGATTCAACTCCCTTTGGGTGAACATATACTGCAAATTCTTATGGTCTGAGAAGATGTCAACATCTACCCTATATAGGAAATAACACCAAATCTTCAAACCAAAGACTACCGCTAATAACTCTAAGTCTTGAGTCAAATAGTTCTTCTCATGCACCTTCAATTACCTTAAAGCACATGTCATAAACTTACCATGCTGCATCAGAGCATAACCTAATCCCACACGGGATGCATCATAGTAAAAGACAAAGCCATCCGTACCCTCGAGCAAGGTCAAGACAAGAGCAGAATTCAACTTATCTTTTAGCTTTTCAAAGCTACCCTCACAAGCTTTAGAACATAGAACCATCACCTTTTTCTAAGTCAACCTAGTCAATAGGGCAACAATAGAAGAAAATCTCTCCACAAACCTCCTATAATACCTGGCTAAACCCAGAAAGCTCTGAATGTCAGCTGGAGTCATGGTTCCAAGGCATTTCTTAACTACTATAACTTTCTGTGGATCCATCATGATCCCTTTGCTAGAAAAAACATGACCCAGAAAACTAATAACATTCAATAAAAACTTAAACTTGGAAAACATAACATACAAATGCTGATCCTTATGGGTCAGAAACACTATACAAAAATGATCACATGATACCCCTCACTCTTAGAATAAACAAGGATGTCATTAATGAACACAGTGAGGAATAAGTCTAGAAATTGATGTAAAACTCAGTTCATAAGATCCGTAAAAGCCACCTGGGTATTAGTTAATCCAAATAACATCACCAAATACTTGAAATGACCATACCTGGTTTGGAAAGTAGTCTTAGGGATATCCACCTCCCTAATCTTCAATTGATGTAACCCAATCGAAGGTCAATCAAAGAAAAGTACTTTGCTCCCTGTAGCTGGTTAATCAAATCATCAATCCTAGGAAGAGGATACTTATTCTTCACTATCACCTTATTCTACTGGCAGTAATTTATACACATTTGAAAGGACCCATCCTTCTTACTCACAAAGAGTACCGACACACCCCATAGAGAAATACTAGGGCAGATAAAACCCTTATCAAGAAGATCTTTCAACTGCTCCTTAAGTTCTTTAAACTTAATCAGATCTATTCTATAAGGAGGGATAGAGATAGGACATGTGTCCAAAAGAAGATCGATCCCAAAATTTATTTTTCTATCGGAGGGATATCGGGAAGATCATTAGGAAACACTTAGAGAACAAGTCATAGGAACAGATGATAAGGAGGGAACCTCAAAATTAAAAAATTTAACCCTAACCATGTGACATACACACCAATTGGAGATTAATTTTTAGGCTCTTAGATAAGAGATGAACCTTACCTTAAGAACTAGGGAATTCCCTCCCACTCAATCATCAGTTTATCCGAGAACTGGAAACAGACCCTTTGGGTCCTACAATCAAGAGATGCTTAGCATGAATGGAGCCAATCCATCCCTAAAATAACATCAAAATCTAACATCTCCAACTCTATTAAATCAACCAATATCTCTTTATTATAGATAGATACCACACAACCCCTACAGACTCTCCTAGCCACGATAAGTTACCCACTAGAGTAGACACAGAAAAAGTATTAGGAAGACACTCAGGACTAAAACCAAAATGAATACCCACATTAATAGTCACATAAAAAAGGGTAGACCCGGGATATAATAAACCAGTAACAACATCAGGAGACACCTTAGAGTCCTGATAGGTGGAAAGATCATAGAAACAAATTTGACCTATGTCGGAGCTAGAAGTAGCACCCTTTAGTGTAGAAGCTAAAAAAGCAACAATCGGGACCTTATTATCCAGTAGCAACATTGTCAGAGGAATAACTTCTCTGAATATGGCCAGGTTGGCCAAATATAAAATACTTATTTCTCCTATCATCACAAAACCCATGGTACAACTGACCATAAAATATGCAAAAAAGATATGACAGAGATGACTGGGCCCTACTGACTAGAGATTGGGCACTTTATGTCTTAAACCAACTGTTGCTCTGAAAGAGGCGATCACCGGGTGGCTTAGGATATAGACACTCACCATAGAATATGAACTAGAATTTCCCCACTTCTTCTTAGACCATTTCCTGCTATCTCTACCACTATTCTACAGACCTCCACCCTGCTCAGAATACCTGGACCTCTTACTTTGCCTTTCCCCCATTTCGACTTGTCTTTTTTTTAACCTGCTGCATATACACCACAAACCTAGAGATATCCATATCACTATTCAATAAGGAAGCCTTGTAATCTAGTACCAAATCCTAAGACAAACCCAAAGAAAACTTTCTCATCCTATCCTTCATGCTAGACACCAAATCAGGAGCATAATGGGAAAACTGATAAAATTTTAGGGCATACTCTTTCATAGTCATTCTACCTTGTTTCATATTCACAAACTCATCAACTTTAGCCTCTCTCAGCTCCAGAGGAAAAAAAATGATCCAAGAAGGCACCAAAAAACTCATCTTATAGTGCTAACTTTGTATTAGCACCCCTAGACTAGTCCCACTCCTCATACCACTGATATGTTATATCCTTCAACTAATATGCAACAAATTCCACACCTTCAAAGTAAAAAATATACAAAACATGGAAGATCTTCTCTATCTTATCTATGAATCCTTGAAGATCCTCCTCAACCTTAAAGGCAGTAAAGGTCAGAGGATTGAGTCTCATAAACTGTCTAACTCAAGTAACCTCAGAAGAACTCATAATAATACCAGTAGGACCTAACTAACATAATTGAGATGTCACACACTAGGTCAGTAGATGAATATATCGACGAAACTCAGTATTAGAAATATCTCTTTGAGGTGATGGGGTATGATCATCATTAGTCTTCAAAGCCCAAGGAGGACTGGTAGGGATTGGTGGAACTCCACGTAGGGTAGTAAGGGTAGTACAATCAGAAGCTGGAGCACTAGAATGGGTCTAAACTCCATAAGTAGGATGAGTTTCACCCATGTTATCCTAAGGTGGGACAGAAAAAGTTCCATGAGCATTAAATCTCTAAGGAGGCAAGATCTAAAATATGAATAAACAGAGAAGAGTTTCAAGACCTTAGACTCTATAGCCCAAAAGTAGAACATAAGAAAGGGAAACATTCCTAATTGTCTCATAGCCTCCACCATATAAGTGTGGCGTGCAACATACCCATGAAAGAGACTCTACTTGGAATATATTTATGGATACCCAATTGACCATGAACCTAGAATCTAATACCAACTTTGTCACGACCCAAACCAGGGCTTAGTTATGATGGATATCTCAAGTCTACCAAAGATCAGAGACTACCCTATTTGCCTAGCTAATAGAACATAGCACACCTAACAATGGCTGAATTTCAAAAATAAAACAAAATAGGCAGTAATAAGTTCAAAGAAATCAAACAGTGTCAACATCCATACCTAATCCACTATAAAATCCACAAAGCCTTTCTACCAGGAAATAACCTTTATCGAGTCATACCCCCGACACTAACAATTATAAAATTATGGAAGGAAATTGATGGAATAATAAGGTATTTTGGAGAATGAAAGCTCACTACTTCACCGTAAACAACTGACGAACCGAGTTGATCCACCTAACATAATGCAAGAAAAGTAGGATTACTTTTGGACCTTATATTGCATGAGGATATAGAATCCAGAGATGGTTAGTAGGTTGAGCACTACAGTGTAGCTCAGGATAAGGATAAAATAATGTCAGCCAAAAGTTTAATTTCAAACTCAGTGTACATATTCACATACATGCATACATATATATAATAGATATTGGGGGAGGGAATAAGGTTTAGCATGATAGTAAAACATTATCTTGGATTATGTAACTTAACCATCATAAACAGGCACCCACGGGCTATATGGGTTCAGCTTCCCCTTGCTGAAAGGGCCCTAGTACGTGTTAGCCACATGAACCAGAGGTTTAAAGGAAGACCAGGAAATGCTCCGACCCTATGTCAATCCAAGATACAAATATATATCAATAGTGTGAACTATGCATATGGTTATCAAGACCAACCCTCACATCGGTAAATATGAGTTTCCAGAACAAGTCATTCAAGACCCATACCTTCACGACTTAGCTACATAACACCGATTAAGCATAATTAAAACAAATTTCATATAAATTATTTATTAACCACAGAATTATACGTTAAGGCACACCACCGGTATCATCATATTGTATACTTGCAAGATTATAATTATGAAAATACAATTCCATTACTTGGGGGAATACCTCAACCCTCTTTGTAAATTAAACTAGGTCGGAGGAATGCCTTGACCTTCTTAAGTTTATCAAATCAAATTAAGGAGATGCCTCGACCCCCTTTGTTTATTAAATAAAAACACAACCAAAAAGGCTTTCAAAATTCATGTTTATTGTTTAATCATTTATACAATGCAATATTATTAGTGTGTAAGTCAAACAAAGAGAGAATTCCATAATTCAAAACCATTTGCACAGGTGGGTTGAGGGAATACAATTGTTCAAAACTAATTTCCAAGTTCAAAATATCAATTTGGGGGATTACCTCGACCCTTATTCCAATTTCTACACCCATGCACCCTATTAGTTGAAAAATATTCAATTTAAAGCATAAATAATTCATGAAAACCATGGGAAAATAATTCAAGAACCATCCATTCCAAAACCCTCAACCATATCAAAACCCACATTCAAATCCATACAATTAAAACATTTCAAAAATATGGTTTTCATAAAATAAGATTTGGGGAAGAGTAATATGCCTTAAGTATCACAACTATGGAGAGAAATCACCCTTAAGAGCCCTAATTGACCAGCTTCTTGGAAACTCTAAGTGTTCTTGACCTTATGGATTTGAGAGAGGTTGAGAAGTTATATTGATTTGTTTTAGAGTCATAATGATACTTTTAAGGGGTTTTAAATTATGCTTCATAATTGGGGAAAAGGGTAAATTTCTAAAGTGCCCTTAATTTAAAAGCTAAAAAATTATTACCAGTGGATACGGGTCACTATACAACTCGTAAGGACTTACTACAACTCGTAGGGTCTGAGACGTAATCAAGATAGAAAAATTTGGGTACACACTTGTTACCCTACAATTGGTACCTTATGAATCTTATAGAGTTATTACGACTCACTGAGTCTAGTTGTACTCAAAGCAGAACACCTTGGGCATCATACTGGTTTTCCTACAGAAAAGAACTATATGACTCGTAATGAGTCTTTATGAATCATGACCTCAAGTCATCACCAAGGTAGTAAATCAGGCAAAATTCACTGGAGACCTTACAATTTGGGTCCTACTACCCATCAAGTCACCATACGACTCACAAAAGAGAGTCGTAGTCTGGGCAGTAAGCCCATAGGTTAAAAAAAATTTCAAGGACCAAAATATTAGGTGTTACATTTATACTTTCCCTAAGATCACATAAGCCTCTAGAACAGACAAATTGCCCAATAATGACCTGAATAGTGAAACTACCTGGATCATTAAGCTTTGTGGGAAACCTATTCTAAATTCTTGATGTGCACTCCTTATTAAGTGTAGTAGTGACATATTTGGTTAGCCGGTTCTTATTTCCCACACTATCTTTGGTGTACTTAGCATATTTTGTGACACCCTATACTATATCAACAAGAGGAAGGTTAATGTGAACCTATTTTAGCAAGTCAATAAATTTATGATAGTAAGCTTCCTCTTTCTGCTTCCGTAGTCTACGAGAATGTTGGATGGGGCTTTACACATTCCATATTTGTTTCAGTGCTCTCAACTTTGTCATTTTCAACCTTAATTTAATCCTTTGAAATATCTTTGTTAGTTACCTTTCTTGGTTCCAACTCCTCTAATTGCAACCCACTACGAGTGGACACTACATTTACTTGCTTAGGATTTTGATCAGTATCACTCGGTAAACCTCCCTAAGGTCTAGTATTTTGTACGAATGCAAGATAAACCATATGAACCTCTAGTGTCTTAGTAGCTAACTGCTAATTGTTTATATTGACTACCATCTGCCCTTGAGTAGCCATAATTAGTTTTCGCATCTTCTTAATATTGCTTGATTTAGCATTAGCTTGTGATGTGCTATAGAAATATAGAACTTTTGATGCTTAAAACGAGGAAAATGTGAAATTTTCAAAGGTTATTTTATTAGAAATGATGTGTTTTGTGTATGTTTTGCAGAAAATCATATTTTGGATGCTAAGTTCATGAAAAGGGGAAAAAGGTGTTTTTGGCTCCTTTTGGAGCAATTATGGATGTTCAGGACACTTTTCATCTTGTTCGTGATCAAAGCATGTTTGATAATTGAAGAAGAGCATAAAAGATAACTCCCGACACTTACTAAGTCAACCTATGGACTGGATGTAGGACCTACAAACTATAAGTAGGAAAAACAAGGGCCAAAAGTCAAAAATCTCGAGAGCTGACTTATAGGAGTTTTGTCATTTGGTACCTGCACCATGTATCTACGCTCACCCTGCTGACTAAACGTACCATCTGCGCCCAGGATTAGCGCATAAGTACGTACCACATGTGGACACCGACCCTATTTTCTCCTATTTCATTTGGGATTTAGTTTTATGGTTTCCACATATACTATAAATACCCATTATGTATTTTTTAGTAGGAGTTATGCATTTTTGATACTCACAAATATATTTTGATTCCAAGATTCGATTGTAATCTTGGGATTCTCTTGTATTTACTTTTGGTTGATTAATCTAGTTACGATTATGGGTTTTCTACTTATTATTATGATTTCATCTATGCTTTCGATTATGTATTTTGTTAGTTTCTTCACAAGCATGAGCAACTAGAAACCCATATCTAGAGTTGTGGAAACTCTGGCGGATTAACAAAGTAGAGGAAGTGCTATTGTTGTTTTGAACTGATACCCATGCATGTATTAATTTATCTTCAATATTATAGTTTTGTTAATGGTTGTCCAACATTAGAATCATTTCTAGGTTATTGCAACTTACTCCAAAAGAGGAGTAGTGACTAGGAAAAGATAAAAACAACAATAATTTGAAGTTTCACTATCGATCCACGCTTTTAGGGTTTATCTTAGTAAGATGGTTAGATTTCATCTAATAAATATAGACTCAAAAGGTAATAGTTAAATGGGATCAAGATAAGTTTTAATTAGACTACAACCTGAGACTCAAAAGTTAAAGAGTGAAATCCTTCTCCTTGTCCAAAAGACTGTAGAAGGTACATAACTTATCAATTCTGCATACAAGGTCTGGGTTGGTTCAACAAAGAACAATAAGCCTATAGAGTTGAGAAGCCAGGGGGAGCACAATCTTAGTGTTCACCAATATTGATTACAACTAAAGTTGATATTTTCTACTTATTTGATATTGCTCTGCAATCCCCCTATTTACTTTTCTAGTTTTCGCCTGTTGATTATAGCATTTGAGATCCCAAGTCCATATATTACCTTGGTATTCGACCCCAACCTTTATTGTGTTGCTATATTTGACAGTGGCCACAATCATCTTTGGAGTGAAGGTATAACTTAGGCATTATCAAATTTTGGCATCATTGCTAGGGAATATGATGTTGAGTTATGAATTGAGGTTGTTGTAGATTATAGGTATTTATTTTTGGTGTTAGTTATTAGTTGGGTATATGTCAGTGTATTCTAAAATAGGGTGTAATGGAAATCCCTTACTCCTATTGAATCTGAATCCAGAGAGGATCCTATAAACACCTAGTACGATGGTGGAACATAAAAGAGATGATATTCCTAAAGGTGTTCGTGATAATGTGCTTCCCCCTTTTTCTAAAAGAGTTTAGGATACTATTGACCAGTAGATAGAGGTTCTTTTAGCATAAGAGGCTAACCATAGGAGAAAAAATATGCTCAGCGAATATCTTGGGAGGAAGAGTTAGCTGTACAGAGATAAAAAGTAGAGCATTGAGTAGTACTTGGTGGAAATCAAGATCGAGTTTAAGGTGGCCGACCACACGTGATGTCACTATACCAGTACTTGCAACCATATGAGGATTATGAAAAGGATCTGAGGTATGTTGAGCCAACAAAGATTGGTGCCATCATTTCTTCTGTTTTACCCCAGGTATTAAGTTTAATACATCGAGTGTTATGATCTATTTATTATACATGAAGGGTGTATTTGCGGGATTTCCTATCGATGATGCAAACATACATCTAGACAATTTTACTAGAATTTACACTTCATATACTTATCCAGGGGTAAATCAGAAGGAACTTAGATTGAGTGTGGTTCTCTTTCTCACTTATAAGAGAAAGATCTTTATTGTTAGGAGAACTGCCACGAGGGTCTATCACTAGATGGAATGAGTTTCACAGATAATTCTTGAATATGTTCTTTTCTCTATCTAGGATGTTGCATCTTAAGAAAGAGATCTATAATTTTTGGTAGTTACAATCTGAGTCCATGCATGAGGCTTGGTTCAGGTTCAAGAAGGAGCTAATTATGGCCAACTATCAAATTCAAGGGATGAACTTATTGGAGTTATTGTATAGAGCCCTAACCATCAGTTTTAGAGCTATGGTAGATACTATCTCTAGAGGGGCCTTTATGAGATTGTGATGGTAGATAGTTTCTACTATTATGGATCAGACCTTGCTCACTAACCGAGGATGAAAAACTTAAGAGGATGAGAGAGGTTCTGGTACTTATGCTATTAGATCTATTGGTGACCAGAGGGTAGCTGATGATTTTATAGCACAATAGATTGCGCTACTGAAGTTTTATATTGGTGTGTTAGCAAAGTAGTTTGTTACCGCAAATCCCAAAAAATTTCATGCAGTAGGAGCACGAGGTGCAACTTTTAGCTTATGAGTCTATATTAGAAGAGGAGGCTAGTATCAGGATCATCAGTTAGAGGGCTTCCAAGCCCAAGGGCAAGGAAACCAAGGTTGGAACTACTATGATAACATAGATAGAGAATGTAGTAGGGATAAAGATAGTGACTATAGATGGAGAGATAATTACAAGGAGAAGTGAGACAGGTATATCTTACCTGGTAGATGAGATATGGAATCAAGAATTGAAGAAATATTGTCTAAATTGGTGAAGGTTCAAGAAAATTAGGGTTGACCTAGAAGATGGAGTCTTATACCACTGCTATCAAGCAGTTGGAGCATCAGTTTGGGAAAATGTCTACTATGATCAAACAAAAATAGTTTGTTACTCTTTTGAGTGAAAAATTTTAGGGTTTACCAGCTATAAGTCATTGTATAGCTATCACCACTAATTATGGTATCACTACTAATGATCCCTGTGTTTCTACTAACAAGGAGTTGAAGATTGATAGGACTGAGAGCGATGAGATACCTGAGGCAGAGTCTAAGAAGTTGACATGGGGTGATGATAATTCTGAGTATGATAGTAGTAAGGATTGGATCATTGATACCAATGATTATGCGAACCCTTATAGTGCGAATCTTTTCTTACCATTAATAGAAAATAATGAGGACCCTAAAGAAGTACCATTCCATGTTCTATTGGGCCTTTCAATGTCAAGCAGGATTTATGTGATTTGGGATCAGGAGTAAATATGAGGCCACTAGCTATGTACAAGATGTTGAGGATGGGGGAACTCAAACCTACGTCCATAAAATTATTGATGCCTGACTTATCTATGAAGTAACCGGTGGGTGTTTTGTGCGACGTAGAAGTAAAGGTTGCATCCTATCTATTCCACACCGATTTCATGATTCTTGGTTTCAAAGTGAATTCTCAAGTCCCCATTATATCAAGTTAGCCCTTCCTATCCACTTTAGGGTGTTGATTTATATATACTTAGGTGATATCACCTTTAAAATAAATAATGAGAAAGTAGTTCCTGATATGTGTATGATAGTGCAATAACCAGAAAATATGTGTTGTTATCTGTGATTAACACTATTAATAAGGATATTGTTGCAGAGGCCAGTGTACCAAATACACCAGGTGTTGATGAGAGACATCTGGCAGACCAATTTGTAGAGAGTGAGATGCTGAATCTAGGACATAGGATGGAGGAGGTGGATATATTGTGAGCAGATTTGTGCTCTCTTAATGAGAGCCATATATTAGCCATCACCTTTGCATGGTCCCAGACACTTTGATTTATTCATGAAGAATGATGTGGCGGTCCTCATAATTGGGACCAAGATAGGCCAAGAGTAGGACCTATAAAATCCAGACAGGCCATATAAGCAAGCCTTGAAAAGAGCCACCCATGATTCGACTTACCGAGGTAGTTTTGGGTGCATCTTTTCATAGTGCACCACCACCACCATGGCCTCTACCTATGGATATACCCTTATCTGGGGATGCTCATGACCCGAATACTTCCCATGCATGTTCTCATTTCCTTCTATTTTACTTTATTTTAGCATATTAAGGATAGTGCATGGTTTTTAGTTGGGGGTAGGCATACCATGCTACCACGGGTTTTTGTTGTCATGCTTCTTTTTCTGTCGGCCGTGGTATGGTTGTAGAACTGACATATCTAGGATAATTTTATGTCGTATTGTGTTTTATTTCATATTGTGTTGTGTTTTTTTGTAACTAGGAGATTTTTAAGTATTTAGAGCAGTAGTCATGTTTTAATTAATTTGATACCCCTCCAAAATTTTGTGTTTTAGAACTATGTGAATGTAATATATATATATATATATATATATATATATATATATGAACATTGTGGATCTTGTTATGACATTAGGATTAGGGACATGATAATCACTTGCTAACAATTGCATGAACTGGATAGGTAGTAGTTCATAATATTGACTCTGTGCCATGTGCATGTGAGATACTACCTAGTTCCCTTTATGTGTTGAATTCAAAACTTTCTTGGTTAGTCTTGCCTAGGTTCTAGGATAGTCGATTAGGAAATGATTATAGGCCATTTTTTAGTTTAGTCCATTTTAAGCCTAAATGACCTTCCATGTGTGAAATAATATCCCTTGATCCTTGTTTTGAGCCTTATAGCTATTTTTCTCATTTCACCTAGTCACTTTCCCATTTATATTATAATGAGCTTGTTTTGGCCCTGGTGATTCTTGGATATTATGCACCTCAACTTAGGCAAATATCCTAAGTTAATGGTGGCTATCATAGGAGTGCATAATGTATATTGGGTATGAAAAATGGTAAAATAAGAGAAAAGTTAGTAGGGCTACAGGTGGAAGAAAAAGAAAATAAAATGAAAAATAAAATAAAAATTATAAAAAAAGCAAAAAAAAACAAAGAATAAAAGACCACACCCGACCTGAATGTCCATAAAAGGCTAAAAAGGAGAAATAAGGGTGGAATAAAAGGAAATTGGTGAATAAGTGAGACCCCAAAGTTAGTGTAGTGCCAAGGAGGCTTAGTCACTTTAAATGTCCATATGTATTATACCATCCCCAACCTACATTACAAGTTGAGAAAAGTCCTAGAGCGATCCTAACTTGACTATCTGAAAGCTAAGGTAAAGAAAATAAGGGAAAACCTATGGTAATTGATGCACATTGATTGGAACTTCTCTTCTGATTATGACTATCTCCTGACTGTCCCTACATTGACATGAATTATTTCATATGAGTAAGTTCAAACTTTTTTGTTGTGAGGGAACTTGAGTCACATTGCTAGAAATTTGCTTATTTTGGGTAGTGTAACTTATATATATGTGTGGTTGTTTTTTTGCTAATGTAATGCCATACTTAGCTCCTATTATGCCACATTATAGTTCTTCATGTTCATACATAGTTGGTTTTGAAAAGTGAGGTTTGAGGGGGTGTTTTGTTCTGAGTTTTAAGTGTTATTAGACTGCTTTGAATAGCTTATATTCTCCTTGTTAAGCGTAGTTTTTATTTTTGTTGTGTTTTGTTGCCTAAGGACATTTAAACATTCTAAGTTGAGGGTGTTGATATGCTATAGAAATAAAGCATTTTTGACGCTTAAAACAAGAAAAATATGCAAGTTTCTGAGGTTATTTTGTTAGATATGATGCATTTTGGGTATGTTTTGGATGCTAACTTCGTGAAAAAAGGGAAAAGATGTTTTTGGCTACTTTTAGAGAAATTATGGATGTTCGGGACACTTTTTGTATTATTTGTGATCAAAGCATTTTTGACAAATTGAAGAAGAGCTGAAAACATGACTCCCGACACTTACTCAGTCAACCTATAGAATGAATGTAGGACCTATGGACTGCAAGTGCCAGAAGTGCAAAATCCCGAGAGATGACTTGTAGGATTTTTATCATTTGGTACCTGCGACCTATACCTACATTCACCCTACTAACCATAGGTACTACCTGGGCCCAGGGTCAAGGCGCAAGTACAGACCACATGTGGCCACCGACCCTATTTTCTCCTATTTCGTTTGAGCTTTGGTTTTAGGGTTTTCTCATATACTATAAATACACTTTATGTGTTTTTTAGTAGGATTTATTCACTTTTGATACTCATAAACATATTTTGATTCCAAGATTTAATTGTTATCTTGGATTCTCTTATATTGACTTTGGTTGATTAATCAAGTTACGGTTGTGGGTTTTCTACATCTTATTATTGTGATTTCATCTATTCTTTTGATTATGAATTTTTTTGATTTCTTTACAAGCATGACCGACTAGAAACCCATATCCAGAGTTGTGAAAATTCTTGTGCATTGAGGAAGTAGGGGAATACTATTGTTGTTCTAAACCGATACCCATATATGTATTGCTTAATCTTCAATATAACAGTTTTCTTAATAGGTGGCCAATGTTAGGATCCCTCCTAGATTATTGCTACTTACTCTAAAAGAGGAGTAGTGACTAGGAAAAAATAAAGACAATGATAATATGGAGTTTAACTATCGATCCACACTTCTAGGGTTTATCTTAGTAAGATGGTTAAGTTTTATCTAATAACTAGAAATTCAAAAGGTAATAGTTAATTGGAATCAAGATAAGGGTTAGTTAGGCGATATCCTGAGACTCAAAAGGTAAAGGGTGAAATTCTTTTACTAATCCAAAAGACTATAGAAGATACACAACTTCTCGCTTCTTCATGCAAGGTATCGGGTTGTTCAACAAAGAACTATAAACCTATAAAGTTGAGAATCCTGGGGGAACAGAATCCTAATGTTCACCAATTCTGATTACAATCAAAGTTGATATTTACTCCATGTTTGATATTGCTCTTCAAATCCCCTCATTTACTTTTCAAGTTTTTGTATGTTTATTATAGCATCTGAGATCCACAAGTCAACATATTCTCTTAGGATTTGATCCCAACCTCTGTTGGGTTACTATATTTGACAGTGACCATAATCGTTTTCTGAGTGAAGGTGTAGCTTGGGTGTTATCAGCCTGATTACCTTGAGCTTGTTGTTGTGGATTCTGATTTCCTAGTCCTTTATACTATTTTGAATTTTGTACCTAATTTACACCCTATGAGAAGTTGGGGTAATTCTTCAGTTAGCATTATAGGTATTGCAAAAATTGTGATTCCCCAGATGTTGTGCATTACCCACATAATTAATAGATTATGGATTTACAGCACAAGCATCTGCTGTATGGTCATTACTATCGTGTACCTTGCACCATGTCTGAGTTTTGTGTACTGCACTTGCTGTCATTGGTGTTTGCCCCAAATTCAAATTGTTGAACTGAGTATTCATGAAACACCTTGGGTTTTGACCCTTAGAAAATTTCTTTGATTTTTGGCTTTTGGACATCATACAACTTGGGGTACTAGTTTTATGATAGGGTACGAGTCAGGTGACCCAGTTGTATATTTTCTAGTGTTAGGTGGTTGAGTTTCTGGAATGGATATGACTAGGTGGGTATGAGTCACATGGTTCATGATGGGTCATTGGTTTGGGTTTTCCTTCACTTAATCTAAAGCTTAGTAACTTAACTTGAATCTGAGTACGAGTGGCTCACCATGAGTCATGAGGATAAGGTACGAGTAGCATATACCAACTTGTATATTTGGCTTGGGTTGTCGTATGTTGGACAATTTTGGGGCTTAAAAAGAGGCCTAGGGTATGAGTAGTGGATACCACTCGTATGGTAGGGTACGATTGGTATGAGGTAGTCATACCATCTTGTGGGAATTTCAAGCAGTTTTAGTTGGAGGTAATCTGGATATTTTCCCACTTAACCTCTTAAGGTCCTACAACTTATAACCCTCTTAGGACATCATTTAACCTATTTTCTATCACTCAAACTCTCTTAAAATACTCTCAAATTCTTTCAAGGCTTTTGGGTCACGGAAAGCTAGGGTTTCATCAATAGGATCAATTTGGGGCTTACAAGGATGATTTTTCTTTGTCATCTTTGAAATTTAAGCCATTTTTCTCCTCCCTCATTGTTAGTTCCAACTAAAAACATATTTTATGAATTTTTTTTCATGGCATAAATTTTGTATGGTCTTGGGTTTTCAAATTTATGTTGGGGGTTTTGGTTACAATGGTTGGTTATGGTTTTTCCATGTTTTTTACTTATGATTTTCATATTATTATGGTGGTTTGAACATTTGGTTACATAGGAATGGTTAATTGGTGCTTGTTTTTTGCCTTGAAAATACTATGCCCCCAACATATTTGATAAAATACCTATGCGAATGATTTTGGTAAAATTGTTGGACTTTCATTGAACTATGCATGGTATGACTTGGTAATGGAACCCTAAATAGTTTAAATGGTTTGGAATGGTTAAATTGTAAGGTCTTGGTGGTTATGGTTGGTCTAATTGAGAGCCTTGTGGGGTACAAGGGAATCCCCCAAGCAAACATAACAATGAATCTTGTGGGGTATATGGGATTACCCTAAGTCAACTTGATGATGTAATTTTTGGGTACACGGGAATCCCTTCTTATTAAAACAAATGGCTAAGGACATTTCTTAAAAGATATAGTTAGTATGACGATACCACTACTTATAACCTTGGTTAATAATAAATGGAATTGGTGGTTTGGTTGTATGGTAATGGTTTTAATTGGGCAATAATGGTGGGGTGTGATAGCTAACCATGAAGGTGTGAGTCCAATAGATGAACACTAAAAACTCATATTTTCCAACATGAGGATTGGTCATGGTGACTATGTATGATACTTATGGGGTATACTAGAATCCCCTAAGTACACTTGTACATATGTATCATGGAGAGCGAAGAGTACTCAAGAATCCCCTACTTTTATGGTATCTTTGGTTCATATTGCTGCACGCATCAGGTCGTGTTCAGTGGGTTACACTGGACCCATATAGCACATGGGTGGTTCTAGGACGGTTAAACTACACACACCCAGGTTAATGGTTTTAAAGGCATACTAAATCTGGTTCTCTTTCCCAGCATGGATTATATATATGTATGTTTGTACATACATATGGTTGTTTACTTGGTATTAAAGGTTGGCATTATTTTATCCTTATCCTGAGTGCATGCTAGTGTTCACCTACTAACCCGTCTTCAAGCAGTTGTATCCCCATACGCTGCAGGAATCATCCATTCTACTCCTACTTAATTAATTGGATTCAGGATCAGCTTGGTTGGATTGAAGTGGTGATCTTTCATATTTTGGAAGGCTCTATTTCAAGTCATGGATGTTTTTACATACTTTAGTTCTTTCATAGACATTGGTTTTGTCTATGGTTAGGGGCATGTTCCATTCGGTATTGTTTTACTTTTGGTAAGAGGCTTTGTGGAACTACTATGGGTTGGTGTGCGAGGTGTCAGCAGTGGTATCAACCTTAGTATTGGCATTGGTATTAGTGCTGATACTATTTGGTGTATTTATGATTGTTCAATCCTATTATGTTATGGACTCATATTTAATTATTGTTTTGGTTTTGGTATGGTTAGTGGTTGGGTATTGGATAGTTAGACTTGCTTGGGTTGGTTAAGATTATGGACCTATCCCATAGTCTAGAATGGTACAAAATTCTATCTTGTTATACTTTCAAAAGTCATCCAACTCAGGGAATGCATTTGGCGATTGGGTTGGGTAACAGGGGTGGTCCCTGGTAATGGCTAGACTAGGGATTCCTATTATGACAAAGCCCTACTTTAGGTCATGTCAAGTTGGTATCAAAGCTTTAGGTTCATGGTCAATTGGGAGTCCACAAAGCCGTGTCGAGTAGAGTCTCTTTTAAGGGTGTATAGTGCGCCACACTCATAAGAGAGAGCCTACAAGGCATTTATGAATGTTTCTTTTTCTTTGTATTCTATTTTCAAACTTGGAGTCTATGTCTTGAAATCCTTTCTAATTCCTATTTATTCTCTTTTCAGATCATGCCTCGATGATCTAAAGTTCATGAAAACTCCTTTATCCTAATTGGGGACGATATTGATGGGACACACTCTTCTTATGGGATCCATACTTGGTCTAGGGGTCCGGTCCCTAATTTCTCTAGACATTAACTTATTCGTTCTAGTCCTCCTCAGGCTCCTTAGGCTATTGTGATGAATGCTAAGTTTCATCAGTTGATTCATATTATTGATCAGCTAGTATCTTCTCAGGCTGAGTGTGGTGCATTCGGCATTCCATCTTTTGAGGCCACAAGGATTGTCATGTTCATAAGTTTGAGTCCTCCAATTTTTATTAGTGTTAAGGTGGAGGAGGATCCTCAAGGTTTTTTGGATAAGATAGAAAAGATCTTCAGGTTAATACAGGCCTCAAATATGGAAAAGGTAAAATTTTCTACCTATCACCTAAAGGATGTGGCGTACCAATGGTACGAGGAATGGGCTAGGGCAAAGGGTGATGTTGAGGATTCATCTTTATGGTTACTTTCTCTAATTTTTTTCTAGATCGCTTTTTTTCTCACGAGTTGAGAAAAGCAAAAGTGGAGGAATTTGTTAATCTAAAATAAGAAAAGATGAGTATGCCTTTAAATTTCACCAGTTGTCTGGGTATGCTCTGGAATTGGTGTCTGATATGAGGGCCAGGATGAGAAAATTTGCTCCAGGACAGTCTTGTAAGTTGGTCCTTGAAAGTAAGTTTGCATTGCTAATCAAGGATATGGATATCTCTAGGTTGTTGTTCATATGCAACAGCTGGAGAAGCAAAAGAGAAAGCTTGCTGAGATAGGGGAAAAATAGGGTATGAAATTTAGGTTATCTAAGCAGGATGGTCAACAACAAAGTGGTATGAATGGTGGTAAGTGGCCAAAAAAACATGGGGGAGTTTTGGTTCTTTCTCCACAATTAGTGCTCCTTACCCGAAGCAGTTAGGTGATAGGCGTCAGTAGGGTGGCAATAATTTTAGGGCACAAGGTGCCCAATTTAAGGCTAGTAGGGCTCAGTCGTCCTCATTATGTCCTCCTTATAGGTTCTTTGTTTGGTTATATCAGAGTTTCTGTGATGAGGAGAGAGATATGTGCTTTAAATATGGTCAGCCAAGCCATATACTATGAAATTATTAGGATGGTGAGGCTGTTTCAAGAGCAAACAAGATTCCAGTTGCCTCTTTATCTACTCCTGCACTAAAGGGTCCAGCTTCTGTATTTATTTTTGCTTCTGGTAGTGGTATAGGCTAAAATCGGTTATGTGCACTCACTACCCGATAAGAGTCTGAGGCATCGCCTGATGTCTTGACTGTTATGTTGAAACTCTTTTCTTGGGATGTTTATTATTTACTTGATTTAGGGACTTTTCTTTCTTATGTGACCCCATTTGTGGCTGTGTACTTTGGTTTTGGTCTCGAGATTAGTTTGGACCCTTTTTTTGCTTCTACCCTGGTAGGTAATTTTGTGGTTGCTAAAAGAGTCTATATGAAGTGTATGGTATCTATTGCTAGTAAGGAGACTATGGTGCATTTTTTTGAATTAGATGTGGTAGAATTTGATGTCATTCTTGGGATAGATTGGTTACACTCGTGCTATGCATTACACTCGAGCTATGCATTCTTAGATTGTTCGACCTTTAGGGTTATCTTTATGTTCCATGGTGAGCGGATTACTGAATGGAAGGGTGGTTCCCTAGCTCTTAAGGGGAAGTTTATATCATATCTTAGAGCTTGGAGGTTAATCTCCAAATGGTGTTTATATTATTTAGTCTGGGTTAAACACTCTAACTCAGAAGGTCCTTCTTTGCATTCAGTTTCAAAGGCGAATAAGTTTCCTGAGGTCTTTCCTGATGAACTTCTTAGTGTTCCTCTAGATAGGGAGATTGTATTTGGGATTGATTTAGTTTCGGACACTTGTCCAATATCTATTCCTCCTTATAGAATGGCTCCGACTGAGTTGAGGAACTCAAGCAGCAACTTAAGGATCTCTTGGATAAGGGTTTCATCCATCTTAATATGTCTCCATGAGGCGCACTGGTGTTACTCATGCGTAAGAAGCATGGTTCCCTTCGAATGTGTATAGACTATCGGCAATTAATAAGGTGATGGTTAAGAACAAGTATCCTCTTCTAAGGATAGATGACTCGTTTAATTAGTTGCAAGGTGTCAAATTCTTTTCTATAATAGTTCTTTAGTCTGGGTATCCTCAGCTTAAGATTAGGGAGATGGATATCCCTAGGATGACATTCCGTACCTGGTATGGGCACTTTAAGTTTTTGGTTATGTCATTTAGTTTGACCAATGCCCCAGTGGCATTTATGGATTTAATGAATAGGTTCTTCCGTCAGTTTTTGGATGTTTTCATCATTGTGTTCATTGATGACATTTTGGTGTACTCCAAGAGTAAGGTAGATCATGCTAATTACCTCTATGTTGTGTTATATACTCTGAAGGAGCAGCATATGTATGCCAAATTCTCTAAATGTGAGTTCTAGTTGAACACTGTCACTTTTTTGGGTTATGTTATTTCTAGTGAGGGGATCATAGTGGATCCACAAATGGTGACAGTGGTTAAGAAGTGTCCTAGACCCACGACTCCAATAGATATTTAGAGTTTTCTGGGTTTGGCTGGGTATTATAGAAGGTTTGTGGAGAGTTTTTTAATAATAGCTGCCCCATTGACTAAGTTGACTCAGAAGAAGGTAAAGTTCTCTTAGTCAGATGCTTCTGAGGGTAGTTTTGAGAAGCTAAACGATAAGCTAACTTTGACTCTGGTTTTGACTTTTCCTGAAAGAACTGAGGAGTTTGTGGTTTACTGTAATGCGTCTCAGGTGGGGCTTAGTTGTGTTATGATACAGCATGAGCAGGTGATAGCCTATGCTTTTAGGCAGTTGAAGGTGCATCAGAGAAATTGTCCTACTCATGATTTAGAGACGTTAGCCGTGGTATTTGCGTTGAAAATTTGGTAGAACTATTTATATGGAGTACACGTGGACATCTTCTTGGATCATAAGAGTCTACAATATGTGTTCACTCAGAAATAGCTTAATCTCAAGCACAAAAGATAGCTTGAGCTTCTCAAGGATTATGACATGAGTCTTCACTACCATCCAATTAAGGTTAATATTGTTGCTGATGCTCTTAGCAGGTTGTCCACGGGAGTTTAGCTCACGTGGATAAGAAGAGACAAGAGTTGGTGCACCGTTTGGCTATTCTTGGAGTTCGCCTTTTAGACTCTGAGAATAGTGGTATATTAATACAAGAAGTGATTCTATCGTCTCTTGGTGTAGAGATTAAGGAGAAGCAAATGCATGATCCTATCTTGATGAAAAACAAGAGTGATATAGGTAGAAAAAGGTAATGGTATTTGAGATCAGTAGCGATAGTACCTTGCAGTACGAAGGGAGGTTATGTGTTCCTAATGTTGATGGTTTGTGAGATAAGGTATTGGCTGAGACAAATGAATCACACTATGTTGTTCATCCCGGTTCGATGAAAATGTATCATGATCTTAAGGAGAGGTATTAGTGGAGTGGTATAAAGAAGGATGTGTCTGATTTTGTGGCCAAATATTTGGTGTGTCAACAAGTGAAAGTTGAGCACACAAGGCCTGGGGGTTTATATCAGGTTATTGAATTGTCTGAATGGCTATGAGAAGTGATCAATATGGATTTCATTACTAGTCTTCCTCGGTCTCAGAACCAATTTGATTTAATTTGGGTCATCATGGATATGATGACAAAGTCGGCTCACTTCTTGCCAGTGAGGACTAACTTTTTTGCTGAGGATTATGCGAGGTTGTATCTTTATGAGATTGTGAAGCTGCATGGGGTACCTATTTCGATTATCTCTAATCATGGTACATAGTTTTCATCTCACTTTAGGCAGTCATTTTAGAATGGGTTGGGGACTAAGGTTATTTTGAGTACTGCTTTTCACCCGCTGACAGTTGGGCAAGTAGAAAGGACTATTCAGACGTTGGATATATGCTTCGTGCATGTGAGATTCATTATGGTGGTAATTAGGTTGAGATTCTACCTCTTGTAAAGTTTGCTTACAACAATAGCTACCATTCTAGCATTTGGATGGCTCTTTTTAAGGTGTTATATGGTAGGAGGTGTAGATCTCTTATTGGTATTCAAGATTGGTGAGGTGGATATGTTTGGCTCAAATTTGATTAACCAAGCTAAGAAAAAGGATAAGGTGATTCAGGATAGGCTTAATTCTGTCCAAAGTTGCCAAAAGTCCTATTCGAATATAAGGCGTAGGGACTTGGAGTTTGAGATTGGGGATAGGGTATTCCTAAAGATGTATCCCATGAAGGAGTAATGCGGTTTGGCAAAAAGGGGAAGCTCAGTTCCCGGTATATTGGTCCTTATGTGGTTTTGAAGAGAGTTAGTAATATTACAAATGAATTGGAGTTGCCTTCTAGTTTGAGCCCCATTTATCTAGTATTTCGTATATGTTTGTTGAGGAAGTGTACAGATGATCCTTTATCATTTTTTCCTTTGGAAGGATTGGGTATCTTAGATTCTCTATCTTATGAAAAGATACCAATTGAGATCTTGGATCGTCAGGTTCATCGGTTGCAGACCAAGGATGTAGCTTTGGTAAAGCTTCTATAGTGGAACCACAAGGTGGAAGAAGCTACTTAGGAAGCAAAAGAGGACATGAAGTCCAAGTATCTACACTTGTTTTATGCTTCGAATATTCGTGCGGAAGGTATGAGTTATTGATCACATCTTTGTTTTCTAACTTGGTTAAAAGAAAGGTTGATTTCCTTGCATTATTATTTTCTAACTTAGTTAAAGGTTGGAATGGTTATGATTGGGTGTAATTCGTACTTGTACTATCTTGTCTACCATTTAGGGACGAATGATCCTAGTGGGGAAAACTAAAACACCCTGGGTTTTGACCCTTAGAAAATTTTTCAGATTTTTAGATTTTGGACATCATACGACATGGGGTACTATTCGTATTCGTATGATGGGGTACGGGTCAGGTGACCCAGTCGTATGTTGTCCAGTATTAGGTGGTTGAGTTTCAGGAATGGGTACAACTAGGTGGGTACGAGTCGTATGGATGGTGACAGTCCATTGGGTTTGATTTTCCTTCACTTAATCTAAAACTTAGTAACTTAACTTAGATCTAAGTACGAGTGGCTCACCATGAGTCGTGAGGATAGGGTATGAGTCACATAGTCTAACTCGTATGTTGGACAGTGTTCAACCCCTCATGATTCTATTATGGGTACAAGTTAAGGGTACCAATCATATAGTTGGGTACGGTTTGGCTTGGGTGGTCATATATTGGAAAGTGTTGGGGTCGAAGGGGTAGCCTAGGGTACGAGTGGTGTGTACCACTCGTATGGTAGGGTACGATTGCTATGGGGTAGTTGTATCATCCTGTGGAAATTTTAAGCAGTTTAAGTTGGGGGTAATCTGTACATTTCCCCACTTAACCTCGTAAGGCCCCGCGACTTATAACCCTCTTGGGACATCATTTAACCTATTTTGAATCATCCAAACACTCTTAAAATACTCTCAAATTCTCTCAAGGCTTTTGGGTCAAGGAAGGCTAGAGTTTCATCAATAAGATCAATTTGGGGCAAACAAGGGTGATTTTTCTCTGTCATCTTCATAATCTAAGGCATGTTACTCCTCTCTCATTGTTAGTTCCAACTAACGGCATATTTTATGAATTGTTATTTATGACATAAATGTTCTATGGTTTTAGGTTTTAAAATGTATGTTGGGGGTATTAGTTACAATGGTTGGTTATGGTTTTCCCAAGTCTTTTACTTATGATTTTCATATTATTATGGTGGTTTGAACATTTGGTTGCATGGGAATGGTTAATTGGTATTTGGTTTTGGCTTTGGAAATACTATGCCCCCAACATGTTTGATAAAATGCCTACGAGGATGTTATTGGTTAAATTGTTGGACTTTCATTGAACTATGAATGGTATGACTTGATAATGGAACCCTAAACAGTATAAATGATTTCAATGGTTATGAATGGTTAAATGGTAAGGTCTTGGTGGTTATTGTTGGATTAATTGAAAGCCTTGTGGAGTACAAGGGAATTCCCCAAGAAAAGATAATAATGAACATCTTTTGGGGTACATGGGATTCCCCCAAGTCAACTTGATGATGTAATCTATTAGTACATAGGAATCCCTTCTTATTAAAAAGGATGGATAAGGACATTGCTTGCAAGCTATAGGCAGTATGACGATACCATTACTTATAGCCTTGGTTAATAATAAATGGAATTGGGGGTTTGGTTGTATGGTAATGGTTTTAATTGGCAATAATGGCGGGGTGTGATAGCTAACCATGAAAGTGTGAGTCCAATGGACGGATACTAGAAAATCTTATTTGCCAACATGAGGATTGGTCATGGCAACAATATATGATACTTACGGGGTACACGGGAATCCTCTAAGTACACTTGTTCATATGTATCATGGAGAGCAAACGGTACTCGGGATTCCCGTACTCCTATGGTATCTCCGGTTCATGCTGCAACACATACCGGGACTCGTTCTGGGGATTACACTAGACCCATATAGCCCGTGGGTGGTTCTAGGATGGTTAAGCTACACATACCTAGGTTAATGGTTTTAAAGGCGTGCTAAACCTAATTCTTTTTCCGGACATAGATTATATATATGTATTGTTGTATATGCATATGCTTGTTTACTTAGTCTTAAAGGTTGGAATTATTTTATCCTTATCTAAAGTGCATACAAAAGTTCACATGCTAATCCATCTTTGGGTGATTGTATCCCTATGTGGTGCAGGAACTGGCCATTCTACTCCTCCTTCTTACTAATCGGATTTAAGATCAACTTAGTTGGATTGATATGGTGAGCTTACATATTCCGAAGGCTCCATTTCATGTTATGGATGTTTTACATACTTTGGTAATTATATAGACTATGGTTGTGTCTATGGTTGAGGGCATGTCCAAACTGGATATTGTTTTACTTTCGGTTAGAGGCTTTGTGGAACTACTATGGATTGGTATGGGAGGTGTCGGCAGTGGTATCAACCTTAGTATTGGCATTGGTATTGGGTCTGATACCGTTTGACTGTATTTATGATTGTTCCATCTTATTTATTGTGGACTCGTATTTGGTTATTGTCTTGGTTTTGGTATGGTTATTGTTAGGGTATTAGATAGTTGGACTTTCTTGGGTTGGTCATGGTAATGGGCCTATCCCAGAGTTTGGAATGGTACAAAATGTTATCTTGTTATACGTTCAAAATTTATCCGACTCAGGGTATGCGTTTGGCGGTTGGGTTGGGTAATGGGGTGGCTCCTAACAGCGCCCACGCTCACACACAATTGTACATGGTCTACCAAGTAATATAGTAGCCTTAAAGAAAGACGAACATCGATCCCACAAAGACTTGTTCTAACAGCTATCAACTTCTAGTTACTTATTAAGATTAACTTGATGCGAAGAAACCAAAAATAGTTGTGATTGGTAAACTATAAATAAAGTAAAAAATGCATAAAATGAAATACTTAAGACAATCAATAGAGTAAAGCCCAGGGTAAAATCAGTTTGAACAATCACACTACGTTATTGAACATTCGTTAAGTCGCTTATCTTGGTTGTTGATTCGTAGGGTTTATTGCATGATCATGGTCTCCCAACCTCTAATCATTTACCTAACTTTGACCTTATGACTACGTCATTGAGTGGGGATGAAATAATCCAATTAAGTGCTTAAAGATATCCTCCTACACGTGAATCAAGGCTTCTAGGTATATCCCTGTCGTAGATGCTAATTCGAATTCCTTATTTCATAAAGGATTACGAACCTTACTTTGTGTATCCCCACGTCATGTCTTCCTATTCCTCCTTCTGAGATCATAATTTCGATAATACGGGTATTCTAAGGTTGGCTACTCCTTAAAATATTTCAAACAAGTATAAACAGGAAACCAAATATGATAAGCAAATCAAAGAAAATCAATTCAAAACGATAGTAGTCATTCAAAACGAAATCAATGCAAATCAAAGGGGCGTTAAGCCACTAATTGACATAATCATGATCCAAATAATTGAATACATAATCAAATCTATTCAAAAGATAAAGTTGAAGAATAAAAACCCTAAAAATGAAGTACAACAGTCCCTCAATTGTTCCATGACGTTCCAAGATGTCTAATAAAGTGTGTAACATATTCTATTTATAGTTGAATGGATTTAGGCCGACATGAAAATGGAGAGTGCGTCGCCTCCTATATTGCAACCAAGAAGTGGAGGCTTCACGGGATGTATTGCATCGCAATGATGGAGGCTGCGCGGGCTAATCGCCTGCACAAACTGGAAGTTGCTTCCGAAATTTTGTGTAAGTGTTATCGTCCATCCTTGCCTTGTGGTGTTATTTTGCCTTCAATTCCAGATTATTCATCATAAAATATCATATAAATAAACTGATCAAGCATCTTACATGATCAAACACCACACATTAGAGTTTAACACAACACAACCTCAACAATAGCGAACTAGAAACTCAAACGAAGCACTAGTCTCAACCACTTTACGCTTTAACTTATTGTTGACTCGTGGTTCATTTCAACTATACTTTGAACACTATAAAAAAGTTTTTATCCACATAATTACACATTAAAACCATTAGGAACTCATTTGACAAACTATAATCCACCGAGACTAACTAGAACGACACCTAGCTCAAGCTAGTAACACTAGTTTTCTTGCCTAAACTCTAATTGAACGATTTAAGTACAAACTTGTTTGAAAAAACTTCTAAATAGTATAATTACATACTTTAACACTTAAATGCTTATTTATATCATCATTATCTCATTAAGCACATGAATTATCCTCAAAGTAAGGCTAATTAAGTTAGGATAACGATACTAAACTGCATAAATACACCCAACATCACCACCCCACACTTAAAGCCTTGTTCGTCCTCGAACAACTCTTTACTCTAAGCATCATAAACTGAGGAAACACTACACTTCTACTGCATGCAAGACACTCAAGCTAGTACTACAATAACTACACAGAATGCAAGATTCTACACTAAGTATGTTATATACATAATTGAAGGTTCAAGGACCCTACTTCAAAACATCCTAGCCTCAATAATTGACTCACCAAATTGGAAAACTCGTGCATATTGCTCAATAAAGGACATCATACAAACTACCCACATTCATCAAATAGGTGCCCTCACAACAAGAGAGTTACCCATAATCAATCACATAAATGCACTTTGTAACATAATGGCTACAAGTATCAAGTTACCCTCACTCTCACAAGGAATTCACAAGTTACACATAATGAACCATAGGCTTGCCCTTAGTGTAGTACTCCACTAATATCAGAATGTCAAGGATTAAGATCAAAAAGGTCTTCAAGGGTTGTAGTGTAGGTTAAGGGATGGGTATGAACTATTTTGGATTAATAGTTGTTATCTTCCCTAAGTGTTTTAATACATTACATTTGACAATTGAGACCAATCTCTAACAACCTATGTACACCACTTTCATCTACCAATCTTCTGTTTTTTCCTATCTTATTAAGCTAATTCACATATATTATAGTGAAAATATTCTATGTACATATTATTTAATTTTTCCCTTTTTTATACCAATTATACGTTATGCACCCCTATGATAGCGACCCTCAACATAGGCGATTTGATTTATTTTAAGTGCACAATGTCCAAAGAGGACCAGGGCCAAAACAGGTTTATTATACCACAACTGGGCTAAAAATGGGAACTTTTCTTTTAGCACAAACTTCTCTAACTCCCAACCACCATACAACAATTTTTACACACCAATAACTATCACTTTGGGGCTTCAATTTCACCTTTCTACTACTTAAATTTTCAACTCCTTAACTTAATTAAGTTTACACTAAAGCACTTAGGAGCTTTGGATCAAATTAAGGTCTATCACAAAAGGGATTAAGCTACATATGAGGCTGCCAAAGAAAAAGCTAAAGGCTTAACAGGGCTTACTAAGATTATGCACAAAGGTAGGTCAAAAAGAAGGTATAAAACAAGGCTATCAAAGAAATGCCTATATCATCTCCTAAACCCACACTCTTTATTTCTCTTTGCACACACACCAGGTAAGTTCTAGACATCACATGCAACAAGGAATATACAAATACCTCACATAACGCATAGCATATGCTCAACTTCAAGTAGGATCATCATAAATTCTCGACTAAACAAATACATGAATTCAACTTTAAGACAACAAGTACAAGAGTCATAAACATGAGCCTAGGAGTCTCAAAAGAAGTAATTCATACAATCAACATGCTTTTTCATATAAACCTACTTGTATCATGCAATCAAATATAGTAGCAACAAGAATGTATCAAATATAACACCAACAAGAATATCTTACTTATTCCTAACACAAAAATTTTTAAAATTACCCTAAAATATGGGAATTTTCCCAATACATACTTAAAAATCTACTTTGTCCCCAAAGTATACTCAAAAGTACAGATATAAATACTCTCCAAGGCCTCTAGGCCTAGCTAGTAGTATCTTTTATACATCAAGTGGGTCTGGGGACCCCACTTAGTCTTCTCCATGCTCCTTAGCTAAAGTTTTTCGGTACTCAGACTTCCCATCAACCTGTCACTCAACAAAAACAAAAAATATGTGAAGTAAAAACTAAAATCTGAAAAATAAAACCTACCTTAACTTGGGTTGCCTCCCAAGCAGTGCTTGATTTAGTATCGCAGCACGACCCAACTATAATTTATACAAATTTCTTCATCCTTTTCCTCACACTTGGAGGAAATCTTCTTATTCGTTTTAGACCTCTTGAGTGTTAACACTTAAGGTTAACAACTTTCTAGACTATAGACTTTTCAAGCTCATCAATCTACATCATGTCGGGCTTAGGTGGTTGTTGTTTAGGCTGCTCAATGAGGAAGTCTGAAGAGGCCTTTTGTGGAATAGGCTCCTCCACCCCACACTTATCCTCTTTAATAACAGTAATCAAGCATAAGTATTTGTAATGGGATAGTGTGTTAAGCATTTTGTACACTTTAAAAACTGCCTCTTCATCTTCCAACCTCATTATGAGTGTACCCTCTCTCACATCAATTAAAGCTCCTTTCGTCACTAAAAATGGACGTCCTAAGATGACTGGTACTCTTTTATCTACCTAAAAATCTATAATGATAAATTCAGTAGGAATAATAAAATTACCAACCTGTATGAGAACATACTCTATGACTCCTTCATGGCGAGTTATGGTCCCATTTGCCAGCTGCAGTAGAACAGAACTCGGTCTAGGCTTTCTTGAGCCCAATGTGTTGAACAAAGATAGAGGCATCATGTTGATACTTTCCCCTAAGTCACTATATGCCTGAACTATCTCGTTGTTGCAAATCTAAATGGGGAGAGTGAACTTCCCAGGGTCCTCAAGCTTCTTTGGCATCTTTTGAGTTGCCACAAAGCATACTCCTCAGTAAGTGCTATTGTTTTAGCATCCTACAGCTTAACTTTATTTCCTAGGAAGTTTGAAAGCTGCATCTAGAAGAGTCTTGTGCATGGGTGTGTAGCGCAACACACTTATGCTCACTCGCATGACATGAATACTAAAAGAAGGGAAACTATTTCTAAAACAACTCGTAGCCTCCTATCCATAAGTGTGGCGCACTACACACCTATGCACAAGACTCTACTAGATGCGGTTTTTAGGCTTCCTAGGACTTTGTTGCACCTTAGGCTCTGATACCAAGTTTGTAATGCCCCGAGTTTGTACCCTGGATGCTACACGGTGTTCATATTCCCGAAGGACCACAAGCTAACCCATAAATGGTACCTACTGTAATAACTGAATAATAAAAATACTAAAATATGCAAAAATTAGGCAAAAAAACATACCATAAGGTTCAATACTAAAATAAATCTGATTGCGGTATAGTAATACCAAAACTGATACATCTATCTAAAAATACACTAGTCTGAAAAGCCTCTAAACTATCTGAAATGTGGAGTTGATGGGACAAGTCCCCAACTAACTTTGACTACTAAAATAAACTAAAATGCTGAAATAATAATATTGTCCTCAAACTATGAGGACTCACCACTAACCCTGACTGCTGAAGATCTAAACTGCTAAGGGAGCTCAATAACCGTGCATCTGAACCTATGATGTAAGACATCATAGCACAATAGAAAAATATGCGTCAGTACTTTGAATATAATGGTATGCTAAGTGAGGTAGGCTAAAATGCATGGGTTCATATACATCTATAATACTGACTGAATGACATGAGTATAGATGGATGTGAGTACATGCATGAATGCATAACTATAACTGAGATTGTGATAACACTGAATACTGAGTCTGAATATTGATTAAATGATATATGAGAATACCGATATTGAATTAATGATAACTTAAAGACTATATTTTACAGTCCTAATTCTGTAGAGCTATACTGAGTTTCGTACTGAGCTTAGTGATTGTGTCTAACAGTCCTGAATTTGTAGAACTGAATTGAATTTTATACTAAGACAGAATCTGAAACTGAGACTACAGGAGAAAATCATCTAACCAACATACCCCATTCTACATAGATTGGGGTCCAACCTGTAACCCCAGTTGAAAGAGTGTCAATATCATGCCACGGGTAAAGACAAGCTGTGAGTTAACCCTCTCTGACAAGAAGCTCTTTCTTAAACCCTCACTGGCAGGGAAACTCAAATGAGATTTATCAACCCTCATAATATCTGGTAGGAAGATATCTCAACCTATACTGGCTACGTAGTTCTGTAATGCAGGGATTACTACGAAGGGTCAAACCCTCTTCTGGCAGAAATGCCCACATCCATGGGTTAACTCGGTGCTGAATCCTACTCCCATCTGAATAGACACTGAACTAATTTACTAGTTCATACTAGGATTGACTGGACTATTACTGATTATATTGTCTAACTAAACTGAACTGAGTTCACTAAGTTCTGTTAACTAGCGGAATACTACTGAATTCAGTTAACTGACTGAATTTACTGAGGTTTGAATTAAATGCTAAAATGGACTGGACTAATACAGAGTCTACTGAGTTTTCCTGAGTCCTATAATTGACTGAGAGTACTACTGATCGTGACATGACTGAGATTATTTTGTATCTGACACTGGCTCTAGGTAAACATCTAAATTGTTGGGTATTAAATACCCTAGGACTCGATAGCATGACAAGTAAAGCATCACATGATCATGCATAGCATAAAATGCACACTTTTTCATAATGTATCTATAGAGACATTTTATCAAACACTTGCTTGGTATAACTTGCACATAAGCTAGCATGACATGATTTCTTTCCATTATTAGTTTACATGAACAATTCGTCAAGAGATTGATGAGCGTAATTTATGCACATAATAAGAGGGCATCATGATTCACTTTCAATTTCATAATTTCAAGGGGTTTAACATGGATTCATATGAATCTACACACATAATAACCAATTTCATGTGAAACGTATAATAAATCATGAAATAGAAATCTAATTCAAATAAGAATCATTAATACACTTTAATTCCAATCATGGAAGTCATAAATTCCAAGTACTTGAAGTTTAAAATATTTTCTTGGACTCCAAGGGTGGAAGGAACCCTTGGATGAACACTTCATAAACCTTAGTTGGTGAATTCTTAAAGAATAATGGTGGAAACCTTGAATCTTGGATATTGAATGTGATGAACTAGGGTTTGTTCTTGATAAATTCTAGAGAGAATGAGTATATTTTGCCTCTTGGTTGGCTTAATGATATGTTTTGGGGGCCGATATAAGATAGAAAAAAACATATTTACCCCTATGGATGTGGGTTTAAAAGACTGAAGGCTGAACCATCGACGTGCAGGCAGACGCACCTCGTCGTTGGCATCAACCGATGACTAAAGCAGCGTATCGAGTTTGCATCAAGAAAATATTAATCGACGCAATGGCCAATGCGCCGCGCCGAGATCTTATTGATACACTGTTTTGGATTCCCAAACATGGTTGAAACGAGGTCCAAAAAATCTGAAACTAGTCTGAAAATACCTACTGGCATTCCTGATCATGAATCAACCTAAAGATTGACATTTTAAGATCATAGAGGTCAAAAAATAGCATTTCCAACTTATGAAGGCAAAAATAATACTAAGTCTGAATACTTAGCTAGAATTTTCGACGTCTGGGACCTCTTAGCAAGCTTTTAGGGACTAAGTTAAGCTTAGCATTTCACAGGGTCTTACAATATCTCCCCCCTTGAGAACATTCATCCTCAAATAAGACTGACTAAGCTGAGAATACTGATAGACTAGATTTATACACCGGACATGCACAACTGAAGTATGATTTCATGACTGAGATTACTGATTTACTGAATTGTCATACTGAATATGAATATCTGATTCATACATACATAGCTAAACATAATTTATGAATATATGACTGGGATTCCTGATAAGTTGAGTTTATATACTGAATATGCATATTTGATGCCTGGGTACATGAGTGAACTGATTTGTGACTGCATGGCTGAGTTTGCAACGCTAATTGATACCAAGTTGGTATCTATATCTGAACATGAGACTGAGTAATTCAAAGGAAAATTGTTACCTTAGGCTGAGTTTGAGTTTTCGGAGAAGAGGTGAGGATACTTGGTCTGCATATCTGCTTCTTCTTCCCAAGTAACTCCCTCAACGGACTAATTCCGCCAAAGAACTTTGACTAGAGAGACTTCTTTGTTCCTCAGTCTTCGAATTTGATGATCAAGGATTTCAACTGGAATCTCTTCATAAAAGAGGTTGTTTTAAATATCTATGCCCTCAATAGGGACTACGATTGTTGGGTCACCTATGCATTTCTTTAGCAAGGAGACATGGAACACTGGGTGCACTGAAGCTAAGTCTGAAGGTAACTCAATCTCGTAAGCTACCATTCTAGAACGGTTGAGAATTCGGTAGGGACCGACATATCGGGGACTGAATTTCCCCTTCTTGTCAAACCTTTTTACTTCTTTCATATGAGAGATTTTCAAAGACATAAAATCACCAATATCGAACTCGAGATCCTTTTTGTGTACATCAGCATGTGATTTTTGTCAGCTCTGAGCTATATTAAGCCTTTCACTTATCAACAGGACTTTCTATAAGGTATCAAATACCAAATTAGGCCCTACCACTGCGGCCTCACCCACTTCAAACCAACTAATAGGAGAACTGCATATCCTACCATAAAGCACCTCAAATGGAGCCATCTGAATGCTGGAATGATAGCTGTTGTTATATACGAATTCAATCAAAGGCAAGTGGTCACCCCAACTACCTTTATAGTCAATATCACACGCTCGCAGCATATCTTTTAAAGTCTAAATGGTCCTTTTTGCTTGACCATCTATCTGAGGATGAAAGGATGTACTGAGGGGAACTGGGGTACCAAGACCCTTTTGGAATGCCTTCTAGAAATGAGAGGTGAACTGGGTACCTCTATCTGAGATAATGGACAGCGAAACACCATACAATATGACCAACTCCCTGATATAGAGTTTGGCATAATCCTTGACTGAATAAGAGGTATGGACTGGAAGGAAATGAGTTGATTTGGTCATCCTGTCTATGATGACCCAAACTGAATCATGCTGGCAACGAGTATGATGCAAATCCATCATAAAGTTTATGTTCACTTCTTCCCACTTCTAAGTGAGAATTCTGAACTCCTGCATGGACCCACTAGGCTTCTGATGCTTAATTTTAACCTGCTGACATGTTGAGCACTTAGCCATAAACTCTGTAATATCTCTCTTCATCCCACTCCACTAATAGATCTCCTACAAATCACGATACATTATAGTGGCCCCTGGATGAATAGAGTAATATGTGTCATACGCCTATGCAAGAATTCGCTGCCTCAAGTCATCTACACCTAGCACATATAGCCGACCCTGACAGCGCAGCACACTATTTTCTCCTTGGGATAAAACCTCTACCCTTTGATTTCTGACTAATTCCTTTAACTTCACTAGACTGGGATCCCTATCCTGCTTTTCATCACCTCAAAAACTAAGGATGATTCTAAACTACTCTGCACCCATACACTACCTTTTGATGATTCAACTAATGAACACCTAGCCAGGCAAGCTAATGAACTTCCTGAGCTAACTTCTTCTTACTGTTCTTAACATGAGCAAAACTCCCCATAGACATCCTACTAAGAGCATCAGCCACTACATTGGCTTTATCCGGATGATACAGGACGCTCATGTCATAGTCCTTCAATAACTCCAACTGCCTTCTCTTACGGAGGCTTAGATTTTTCTAAGATAACATATACTGTAGGATCTTATAGTCAGTGAACACATCAACGTGCATCCCCTACAAATAGTGCCTCCAAATCTTTAATGAAAACACTACTTCTACTAACTAAAGATCATGAATATGATAGTTTTTTTCATGGGGCTTAAGCTGTCTAGAGGCGTAGGCTATGACCTTAACTCTCTACATCAAAACATACCCTAAACCGACTCTAGAAGCATCACAATACACCACAAACCCATCTGAACCATTTAGTAGGTTCAAAACTAAAGCTGTAGTGAGTCGAGTCTTCAACTCCTGAAAACTCTTCTCACAAGAATCTGACCACTGGAATTTGAATTTCTTCTGAGTTAGTCTGAACATAGGAGATCCAATAGATGAAAATCCATCAACAAACCATCGGTAATAGCCAGCCAAGCCTAAGAAACTCCTAATATCTGATGAATAGATGGGTCTAAGCTAGTTTCTCACTGCTTTGGTCTTTTAGGGATCAACTCTAATACCATCATCGAAAATAATATAGCCAAGGAAAGCTACTGTCCTTAGCCAAAATTTGCAGTTACTGAATTTGGCGAATAGCTAATGGTTTCAAAGAGTTTGCAATACTATTCTGAGATGGTTTGCATAATCATGCTCACTGTGAGAGTAGACCAAAATGGCATCTATAAAGACGATTATAAACATGTCCAAGTACTACTTGAACACATGATTCATCAAGTCCATGAAAGCTGCTAGGGCATTGGTAAGACCAAAGGATATGACTAAGAATTTGAAGTGACCATACTGAGTTCTGAAGGTTGTTTTTGAGATGTCATATTCTCTGACTCTAGGCTGATGATAACCCGATCTGAGGTCTATCTTGGAGAAGTAACTGGTACCCTGAAGTTGGTCAAACAAGTCATCGATTTTGGGAAGAAGGTACTTATTTTTAACTGTGACTTTATTTAGATGACGGTAATTAATACACATTCTGAGAGAACCATCTTTCTTACACACGAATAAAACTGGTGCACCCTAAGGGGACACACTAGGTCTGATGAATCCTTTATCTAAGAGATCCTTTAACTATTCTTTTAACTTCCTTAGTTCTACTGGGGCCATTCTGTATGGCAGAATAGATATGGGCTAAGTATCTGGGAGAAGATTGATTCTAAAATCAATTTCCCTTTCAGGAGAAACTCTGAGAAGATCTTCAGGAAACACATCAGGGAATTCATATGCTACTGACAATGATTCAAAAGTAGTGGTTTCTGAACTAGAGTCTTGGACTTGAATGAGATGGTAAACACATCCCTTAGATATCATCTTTCTCGCCTGAAGGTAAGAAACAAGCTGATCCCTAAGTGCTGAAGTACTACCACTCCACTCTAAGATAGATTCATTCAAAAACTAAAATTGGACAATTTTGTTTCTACAGTTGACTGAGGCATAGCAGGAATAAAGCTAATCCATGTTGAGAATGACATCGAAATTAATCATCTCTAATTCGACTAAGTCTGGTGAAGTAACTTTCTGATATATCATAACTGGGCAGTTCTTGTATACCTACCTGGCTATGATGGATTTACCTACTGGGGTAAAGACTAAGAAAGGCTCTGCTAGAATTTTGGGACTGACTCTGAAATGAACTATTATATACAGAGTAACAAAGGACAAAGAAGCTCCTGGGTCTAGAAAAGCATAGACATGTAAATGGAAAAGTTGTAACATACCAGTGACCACATCAGAAAAACTTTCCTGATCTTGTTGGGACTGAAGAGCATAGATTCTATTTAGGTACTGCCCACTGGTGGTACTAGATGCGGCACCCTGCTGATTCAGGCAACCGGACTAAGCTGGGGGACAGCTATACTAACTCTGAGAACCCACCTGAGGACACTGTCTCACCCTATGTCCTGGCTTGCCATATTCAAAACACACATCATTGCCATCTCTATAGATACCCTAATGGTTTCTTCTACACTTTTGACAAAGGGGATTGGTTTGGGCACTACTAACACTACCCTAGGGTTTAGGGCCATACACCCAATCTTTGTTGTCATCTCTGAATTTTGGCACAGGAGCACTAGCTGAGGATGGAGCTAGAATTGAGGATTTTGGGTGGAACAGAGAACGATTCCCCCCTCTGACTTACGCTGAGCAAAACTAAAACTACCTGTTCTTAACCTCTTATTCTCCCTCTCCCTCTTTTTATTCTTGGCGTCCTTTATCTGCTGAGCATAGATCATGAGCTTGGATAAGTCCACATCCTTATTCAACATTGCGGTCCTACACTCTTTGACCATACTGTTAGACACCTCAAACATAAACTTACTCATCTTCGCTCTGCTATCTGCTACTTCATGCGGGGAATATCTGGTTGACTGAGTAAACTTGACAAAATACTCTTGTACTATCATATTGCCCTGCTTCAGGTATATAAACACCAAATCCTTTGCTTCCTTCAACTCTAGCAGGAAGAACCTATCCAAAAATTCAACTACAAACTCCTCTAATTCTATGGGCTCTGTATCTGCGGCCCTATCTGCTTTTTACTATTTAAACCATGAGTGTGCTATATCCTATAATTGAAATACGACCAACTCAGTGCTCTCAACAATAGTCACCCCCTTAATATCAATAACTTTCTGCACCTGATCAAGAAATTTATGAGGGTCTTCATCTGACTTAGACCCTCTAAAAGATGGAGGGTTCATTCAGGTGAAGTCCCAAATCCTAGCAACAGTAGTGTTGGCCACTGGGTTAGCCAGAGCAGCAGCTGGACGTTCATTCTAGGCTACCACAGAATGAGCTAGGGTGGTGAAAGCTACTCTAAACTCAACGTGGGAGACGTGTTCATCCAGAGGATCTGGATAGACGGCCTCGGGTTCTGGCTGGTCTCCCTTCCTCTTACCTTAGTCCTCTTTGGAGGCATATTCTATAAATAGAAGAGAAACTTGGATTAGGAAAAGAGTTTAACTGGAGCTCATGGTCACTCGCATGACATGAACACTAAAAGAAGGGAAACTTTTCCTAAAATTTCTCATAGCCTCCTGTCCATAAGTGTAGTACGCTACACACCCATGCAAAAAACTACTAGGTGCAGCTTTTAGCATTTCTAGGACTCTTTTGCACCTTAGGATATGATACTAAGTTTGTAACACCCCAATTCTGTACCCCGAACTCTACACGATGCTCATAATCTCGAAGGACCACAAGCTAACCCATAACTGGTATATGCTATAATAACTGAATAGTAAAAATACTGAAACATGTGGAAATAAGGCAATAAACATTCCATAAGGTTCAATACTGAAATAAATCTAATTTCGGTATAGTAATACCAAAACTGATACATCTATCTGAAAATACTCTAGTCTAAAAAGCCTCTAAATTGTCTGAAGTGTGGAGTTGATAGGACAAGTCCCCAACTAACTCCAACCACTGAAAAAACTAAAATGCTAAAATAATAATCTTATTCTCGAACTATAAGGACTCACCACTAACTTTAACTGCTAAAGATCTGAACTTGTAAGGGTGCTCGAGAGCCTATGCGTCTGAACCTATGATATAAGACATTATAGCGCAAGAGAAAAGTATGCATCAGTACTTTGAATATACTGGTATGCTAAGTGAGGTAGGCTAAAATGCATGGGTTCATATGCATGAACAATACTGTCTAAATAACATGATTATAACTGGATGAGAGTACATGCATGAATACGTAACTATAACTGAGATCGTGATAACACTGAATACTGAGTGTGAATACTGATTAACTGATATCTAAGTATACTGATACTGAATTACTAATAATTGAATGACTGTATCTGATAGTCCTGATTCTGTGGAATTATAGTGAGTTCCATACTGAGCTGAGTGATTGTGTCTGACAGTCTTGAATTTGTAGAACTGAATTGAGTTCTATACTGAGACTGAATCTGAAACAGAGACTACAGGAGGTAATCATCTAACTGGCATGCCCCTTTCTACATATATTGGGGTCCAACCTATAACCCTAGTTAAAAGGGTGTCAATATCGTGTCACGGGTAAAGACAAATTATGAGTTAACTCTCTCTAATAGGAAGCTCTTTTGTCAACCCTTCTTGGCATGAAAACTCGAATGAGATGTATAAAACCTCATAATATCTGAAAGAAAGATATCTCAACCTACGCTGGCTACGTAGTTCTATAATGCAGGGATTGCTACTAAGGGTCAAACCTTCTGCTGGCAGGAATGCCCCCATCCCTAGATTAACTCGGTGCTGAATCCTACTCCCATCTGAATAGATACTGAACTGATTTTCTAGTTCATACTAGTCTTGACTTACTGATTATACTATCTAACTAAACTGAACTGAGTTCATGGAGTTCCGTTGACAGATGGAATACTACTGAATTTTATTAACTGACTGAATTTAATGAGGTCTGAACTGAATACTGAATTGGACTGGACTGATATAGAGTCTACTGAGTTTTCCTGAGTCCTAAATTGATAGAGAGTACTATTGATCATGAAATAATTGAGATTATTCTGTATCTGACACTGGCTCTAGGTAAACAGCTAAATTACCGAGTATTAAATACCCTCAGGACTCGATAGCATGAAAAGTAAAGCATCACATGATCTTGCATAGCGTAAAATACACATTTGTTCATAATGTATCTATAGAGATATTTTATCAAACACTTGCATGGTATAACTTGCACATATGCTAGCATGACATGATTTCTTCCCCTTATTAGTTTACATGAATAATTCATCAAGCACTTGGTGAGCATAATATACACATAATAAGAGGGCATCATGATTCACTTCCAATTTTACAATTTCAAGGGGTTTAACATGGATTCATACGAATCTACACACATAATAACCAATTCCAAATAAAATGTATACTAAATCATGAAATAGAAATCTAATTCAAATAATAATCACAAATACACTTTAATTCAAATCATGGAAGTCATAAATTCTAACTACTTGAAGTTTAAAAGAGTTTTTTGGCCTCCAAGGGTGGAAGGAACCCTTGGATGAACACTTCACAAACCTTAGTTGGTGAATTCTTAAAGAATAATGGTGGAAACCTTGAGTCTTGGATCTTTAATATGATGAACTGGGGTTTGTTCTAGATAAATTCTAGAGAGAATGATTATATTTTTCCTCTTGGACGGCTTAATGATATGCTTTGGGGGCTGATAAAAGGTGGGAAAAGACCCATTTACCCCTTCAGATACAGGTTTAAAAGACTGAAGGTTGAACCATCGACGCACAGGCTGACGTGCCATGTCATTGGCATTGATGTGAAGACCAACATGCCACATCGAGTCCATATCAGGAAAATATTGATCGATGCAGTGGCCGATGAGCGGCACCGAGATCGAGTTGATACACTATTTTGGGTTTTAAACAAGGTCTGAAAAATCCAAAACTTATCCATGAACACCTACTAAAAGTCCTGATCGTGAATCAACCTAAAGATTGACACTTTAAGGTCATGAAATAGCGTTGCCAACTTACGAAGTCCAAAATAATACTAAGTCTGAATACTTAGCTAGACTTTTGTAAGTCTGGGACCCCTTAGCAAGCTTTTAGGCACTGAGTTAAGCTTAGGATTTTGTGGGGTCTTACATCATCTCCCCCTGGGGAATATTTGTCCTCGAATGAGACTGACTAAGTTGAGAATATTGATAGACTAGATATAGAAACTAGACATGCACAACTTAAGCATGATTTCATGACTGAGATTACTGATATACTGAATATGCATATCTGATGCATGAGTACATAGCTGAACATGATTCATGAATGCATGACTGGGATTACTGATAAGATGAGTTTATATACTAAATATGCATATCTGATGCATGGGTACATGACTGAACTGATTTGTGAATGCCTGACTGAGTATGCAATGTTAATTGATACCAAGTTGGTAGCTATATCTGAACATGAGACTGAGTAATTCAAATCAAAACTATAACCTTAGGCTGAGTCTGAGTTTGTAGAGAAGAGGTGAGGATACTTGGTATGCATATCTGCTTCTCCTTGCCAAGTATCTCCCTCAACGGACTAATTCCGACAAAGAACTTTGACTAGAGGGACTTCTTTGTTCCTCAGTCTGCAAATCTGATAATCAAGGATTTTGACTGGGATCTCTTCATAAGAGAGACTGTTCTGAATATCTATGCCCTTTATAGGGACTACAACAGCTGAGTCACCTATGCATTTCTTTAGCAAGGAAACATGGAGCACTGGGTGTACTGAAGCTAAGTCTGAAGGCAACTCAAGTTCGTAAGCTATCTTTCCAAAATGACTGAGAATTCGGTAAGGATCGACATATCGGGGACTGAGTTTTCCCTAATTTCCAATCCTCTTCACCCCTTTCTTAGGAGAGATTTTCAAATACATAAAATCACCAATCTCAAACTCGAGATCCTTTCTGCGTACATCTGCGTACGATTTCTGTTGGCTCTAAGCTGTCTTAAGCCTATCCCTGATCAATTGGACTTTCTCTAAGGTATCAAATACCAAGTCAGTCCCTACCACTACGGCCTCACCCACTTCAAACCAATCAATGAAAGATCTGCATGTCCTACCATAAAGCACCTCAAACAGAGCCATCTGAAACTGGAATGATAGCTGTTGTTATATGCAAATTCAATCAAAGGCAAGTGGTCATCCTAACTACCTTTAAAGTCAATCGCACACGCTCACAGAATATATTTCAAAGTCTGAATGGTCCTTTCTGCTTGACCATCGATCTGAGGATGAAAGGCCTTACTAATGTGAACTTCGGTACCAAGACCCTTTTAAAATGCCTTCCAGAAATGAGAAGTGAATTGGGTAATGGACAGTGGAACACTATGAAATCTGAACAACTTCCTAATATAAAGTTTGGCGTAATCCTCGACTAAATAAGAGGTATGGACTGGTAGGAAATGAGCTGATTTGGTTATCCTGTCTATGATGACCCAAACTGAATCATGTTGGCGACGAGTACGAGGCAAACCCGTCACAAAGTCCATGTTCACTTCTTCCCACTTCCAAGTGGGAATACTGAACTCCTACATGGACCCACTAGGCTTCTGACATGTTGAGCACCTAGAAACAAACTCTGCAAGATCTCTCTTCATCTCACTCCACTAATAGATCTCCCACAAATCATGGTACATCTTAGTGGCCACTGGATAAATATAGTAGCGCACGCCTTGAGCCTCTACAAAAATTCGCTGCCTCAAGTCATCTACCTTGGAACACATAGCCAACCCTGATAGCACAACACATCATCTCCCCCTTGGGAGAAAACCTCTACCTTCTGATCTCTAACTAATTCCTTCAACTTTAGTAGACTGGGATCTCTATCCTACTTTTTCTTTACCTCAGAAACTAGGGATGATTTTGAACTACTCTGCACCCATACACTACCTTCTGAAGAATCAACTAAGAAAACACCAAGTCGATCAAGATGATGAACTTCCTGAGCTAACTTCTTCTTACTGTTCTCAACATGAGCAACACAGTCCATACACATCCTACTAAGAGCATCAACCACTACATTCGTTTTACCTGGATGATATAGGACACTTATGTCATAGTCCTTCAACAACTCCAACTACCTTCTCTGGCGGAGGTTTAGATCTTTTTAAGACAATACATACTGTAGGATCTTATAGTAACACATCAATGTGTACGCCATACAAATAGTGCCTCCAAATTTTTAAGGCAGACACTACTGTTGTTAACTCAAGATCATGAGTATGTTAGTTCTTTTCATAGGGCTTAAGTTGTCTAGAGGCGTAGGCTATGATCTTACCTCTCTGCATCAAAACATACCCCAAATTGATTCTAGAGGTATCACAATACACCACAAACCCATCTGAACCATCTAGTAGGTTCAAAACTTTAAGCTGTAGTGAGTCGAGTCTTCAACTCCTGAAAACTCTTCTCACAAGACTCTGACCACTAGAATTTGACTTTCTTCTGAGTCAATCTGGACATAGAGGATGCAATAGATAAAAATCCCTCAAAAAACCATTGATAATAGCCAGCCAAGCCAAAGAAACTCCTAATATCTGACGGAGAGATGGGTCTAGGGCAATTTCTCACTGATTTGGTTTTTTGGGGATCAACTCTAACCCCGTCACCGGAAATGATATAGCCAAGGAAAGCTACTGACCTTAGCAAAAATTCACACTTACTAAATTTGGCGAATAGCTAATGGTTTCTGAGAGTCTGCAACCCTATTCTGAGATGGTCTGCTTGATCATGCTCACTACGGGAGTAGACAAGAATATCATCTATGAAGACTATGACGAACATGTCCAAGTACTGCTTGAACACACAATTCATCAAGTCCATGAAAGCTGCTGGGGCATTGGTAAGACCAAAGGATATGACTAAGAATTTGAAGTGACCATACCAAGTTCTGAAGGCTATTTTCGGGATGTCATATTCTCTAACTCTGAGCTCATGATAGCCCGATCTGAGGTCTATCTTGGAGAAGTAACTGGCACCCTAAAGTTGGTTAAACAAGTCATCAATTTTGGAAAGAGGGTACTTATTTTTAACCGTGACTTTTTTAGCTAACGGTAATCAATACACATTCTGAGAGAACCATCTTTCTTACGCATGAATAAAACTGGTGCACCCCACGGGGACACACTAGGTCTGATGAATCTCTTATCTAAGATATTCTTTAGCTGTTCTTTTAACTCTCTGAGTTTTACTAGGGCCATTCTGTATAGCAGAATTGATATGGGTTGTGTATCTGGGATAAGATCGATTTTGAAATTAATTTCCCTTTCGGGAGAAACTCCAGGAAGATCTTCGGGAAACACATCAGGGAATTCACATTCTACTGATAATGATTCAAGAATAGGGGTTTCTGAACTAGAGTTCTGGAATCGAACAAAATGGTAAACACATCCCTTAGATATCATCTTTGTCGCCTGAAGGTAAGAAACAAGCTGACCCCAAAGTGCTGAAGTACTACCCCTTCACTCTAAAATGGATTCATTCGAAAACTAAAACTGGACAATTCTATTTCTGCAGTCAACTGAGGCATAGCAGGAATGAAGCCAATCCATGTTGAGAATGACATCAAAATTGGTCATCTCTAATCTGACTAAGTCTGCTAAAGTGACTTTCTAAGATATCATCACCAAGCAGTTCCTGTATACCCACCTGACTATGATGGATTTACCCACTGGGGTAGAGACTGAGAAAGGCTCTGCTAGAATTTTAGGACTGACTCCAAAATCAACGGCTATATATGGAGTAACAAAGGACAACAAAGCACCTGGATCTAGCAAACCATAGACATGTATATGAAAAACCTGTAACGTACCAGTGACCACATCAGGAGAACTTTCCTGATCCTACCAGGACTGAAGAGCATAGAGTTTGTTTGGACGCTACCCCCTGGTGGCACTAAATGTGGCACCCTGCTGTTTTGGGCGACCAAATTGAGCTGGGGGATGGCTATGATGACTCTGAGAACCTACCTGAGGACACTGTCTCACTCTGTGGCCTGGCTTGCCACATCCAAAACACACATCACTGCCATCTCTGCAGATACCTTTGTGGTTTTTACCATACTTCTAATAAAGAGGATTGATTCAGGCACTGCTAACACTACCCTAGGGTTTAGGGCCTGACTCCATATCTCTGTTGCTATCTATGAATTTTGGCATAGGCACACTGGCTGAGGATAGAGCTAGAACTGAGAATTTCAGGCAAAACTGAGAATGATTCCCACCCTCTGACTTAGGCTAAGTAAAACTGAAACTACCTGTTCTCGCCCTCTTGTTATCCCCCTTTTTTATTCTTGGCCTCCTCTATCTGCTGAGCATGGACCATAATCCTGAATATGTCCATCTCCCTAATCAACATTGTGGTCCTACACTCTTTGACCATACTATTTGACACCTCAGACAGAAACTTACCCATTTTCGCTCTGCTATCTGCTACTACATATGGGGTATATCTGGCTGACTGAGTAAACTTGACAGAATACTCTTGTACTGTCATATTGCCCTGCTTTAGGTTTATAAATACCAAAACCTTCGCTTTCCTCAACTCTAGCGGGAAGAACCTATCTAGAAATTCAAATGCAAACTCCTCCCATTCTATAGGCTCTGCATCTGCGGCCCTCTCTGCTTTCCACTATTTAAACCATGAGTGTCCCACATCCTGTAACTGATATGAGGACAATTTAGTGCTCTCAATAGTAGTCACCCCTATAATATCAGTAACTTTCTGCACCTGATAAAGAAATTCCTAAGGGTTCCAATCTGACTTAGACCCTGTAAAAGATGGAGGGTTCATTCGGGTGAAGTCCCGAATCCTGGCAGCAGCAATGTTAGCCACTGGGTTGGCCGGAGCAACAACTATTATTCTTAATAAATTCTAGAGAGAATGAGTATATGTTGCCTCTTGGATAGCTTAATGATATGTTTTGGAGCTTAATATAAGGTGGAAAATACCCATTTACCCCTTTGGATGCGAGTTTAAAAGACTGAAGGTTGAACCATCAACATGCAGGCCGATGCACCACGTCGTTGGCATCGACGTGATGACCAATGCGCTACTTCGAGTCTACATCGATTCACTAGAAATTTTCATTGAAAGCCAAGGAAAATATTAATCGACGCGATGGACGATGTGCTGCACCGAGATCGCTTTGATACATTATTTTGGATTCCCAAACGTGGTTCAAACGAGGTCTAAAAAATCTGAAACTCATTCAGGAACACCTACTGACATTCCTGATCATGAATCAACCTAAATATTGATATTTTAAGGTCATATAGGTCGTGAAATAGCATTTCCAACTTACGAAGGCCAAAATAATACTAAGTTTTAATACTTAGTTAGAATTTTCTAAGCCTGGGACTCCTTAACAAACTTTTAGGGACTGAGTTAAGCTTAGGATTACACGGGGTCTTACAGTCCCTTAAGTACTTAACATACTTGGGCATTCCCTACAAAACATCTAAAATAGGTAAGCTAATGTGTATCTCTCTGAATATGTCAAAGAACTTCTTGAAGCATGCATCCTTATTTTCCTTTATATGCTTCTGCGGGAAATGAAGTGGTGTGATCTCATCATACGTCACCTCCAGAGCTTGACTACCTGCATCTGAATCTAATAAAATCTTTAGGTTATAGTCAAGTTCCTCAACAAAGTATGAGCTAATACCTCATTGAACTATTGATGGTGTGGAAAGTCCCGTAGTAGAGCCTTAAAACACACTTAAGCATGATATAAATTTTCGTATGGCTTCTACTTGCAGCACACAATCTCACTACGAAGTCTTGCAGTCTTGTTAGAAAGAAAAAATTGGATGAGGAATCTCGGAGCTATATAATCCCATGATGTGATTGAATTTGCCGGCTCAACATTCAACCGCTTCTTTGCTCCCCTCAACAGTGAAAAGGGGAATAGTGTCAGCCTTACATAATTAGTTGACGCACCCGTAAGAGTGAATGTGTCACTGATCTTCATAAAGTTTTGTAGGTGGACTTTTGGATCTTCATGTGAATGCCTTGTGAAATGTCCACTGCTGATCAGAAGCTACACCATATTTTGTTTAAGCTTAAAATTACCTCCAGCAGCCAATTTCTAAAACGGGGAGGTCAAATTTATTGGAAGTGGGATTTCCACTTCTCTAACTATCCGCCAGGCTGCTTGTTCTTTAGCCAGGATTATCTTGATCTTCTTCGATTTATAGAATATGGGAGAGACGGATTGCTTCTCTCCTTCATTGATGGAAGCGTTGCTCAGGTTCAGGACTTGGTTCAACCAATTCATGATCCCTTGCCAGCTTACTACTTTGAAAACCTATTTCCTATAAATACAAAACTAAGACCAAGTGGTAAGCACCAAAGTAATCGCAAAAATCAAAACTAAAAATAAAACAGTTGCCAAATTACAAGTCCCCGAAAACGACGTCAAAAACTTAACAGTGCCCAAGCTCACACACAAGTGTACATGATCTACCAATTAATATAGTGGCCTTAAAGTAAGCCGAATATCAATCCCACATGGACTTGTTCCAACAACTATCAACTTCTATTTAACTTATTAAGATTAACTTGATGAGAAGTAACCAAAAAGAGTTTGTGATTGGTAAACTATAAATAAAGTAAACAATGCGTAAACTAAAAGACTTAATCAATAGAGTAAAGCCCAGGGTTAAAGCACATCGAACAATCACACTATGTTATTGAACTTCATTCGTTAAGTCGCTTATCTTGGTTGTTGATTCGTAGGGTTTATCGCATGATCATGGTCTCTCAACCTCTAATCATTTTCCTAACTTGGACCTTACAACTTCATCATTGACCGGAGATGCAATAATCCAATTAAGTTCTTAAAGCTATCCTCCTACATGTGAATCAAGCAAGGCTTCTAGGTACATCCTTGTCCTAGATGCTAATTCGAATTCCTTGTTTCATAAAGGAATATGAACCCTACTTTATTTATCCCCACGTTCTATCTTCCTATTCCCCCTTTCGAGATCACAAGGTAAAAAATATGTGTATTATAAGGTTAGCTACTCCTTAAAATATTTAAAATAAGGATAAACAAGCAACCAATATGATAAGCAAATCAATTCAAAATGATAAAAGTCATGTTCTTGGCTTTAACCCCAGAAAGGGGGCGTTTAGCCACTAATCAACATAATCATGATCCAACTAATTGAATACATAATCAAATCTATTAAAATGATAAAGTTGAAGAATAAAAACCCTAAAAACAAAGTGCATCATCCCCTCAATTATTCCAAGAAGTTCTAAGATGTCTAACAAAGTGTGTAACATGTTCTATTTATAGTTGAATGGATTTAGGCCGGCATGTGAATAGAGGGGGCGGCGCCTCCTGCATTGCACCACAATATTGTAGGTTGGGCTGGCTGTATTGCACCATAATGGTAGAGGCTACACGGGTTGTATTTCACCACAATGGTGGAGGCTGCGCGGTCTAATCGCCTGCACACACTTGAAGTTGCTTCTGAAATTTTGTCTAAGTGATATCGTCCTTCCTTGCCTTGTGGTGTTATTTTGTCTTCAATTCCAGCTTGTTCATCATAAAAATATCCTATACATAAACTCATCAAGCATCCTACATGATCAAAAGCCACACATTAGAGTTCAACATAATACAACCTCAACAATAGCGAACTAGAAACTCAAACGAAGCCCTAGTCTCGACCACTTTACGCTTTAACTTATTGTTGACTCGTGGCTCATTTCAACTAAACTTTGAACACTATAAACAAGTTGTTCCCCACACAATTACACATTAAAGAAATTAGAAACTTATTTGACTCACTAGAATCCACCGAGACTAACTAGAACGACACCTAGATCAAGCTAGTAACACTAATTTTCTCGCCTAAACTCTAATTGAACGATTTAAGTACAAACTTGTTTGAAAACACTTCTAAACATTATAATTACATACTGGAACACTTGAATGATTATTTATATCATCACTCAATCATTAAGCACACGAATTATCCTCAAAATAAGGCTAAATAAGCTATGATAATGATACTAAAGTGCATAAATATACCCAACATCGGTCTCCGATCCTGGCTGGACTTTGGATGCCTATTACGACTAGGCCCTGGTTTGGGTTTGATTTATTGAAAATAGGTTAAATGATGTCCCAAGAGTGTTATGTCATGGGGCCTTAAGAGGTTAACAGGGGAAATGTCCAGATTACCCCCAACTTAAACTGCTTAAATTCTCACAGGATGGTATGACCACCCCATACAAATTATACCCGAGGATACCAGTGGTACCCTTATCTAGTACCCTAGGCCACCCCTTGGACCCCAACACTGTCCAACATACGACCAGACAAACCAAAATGTACCCAACCATATGACTAGTATTATGAAATCATACCCTAGGCAAAATAGAATCACCTAGACTAAACTTAGGGAAACATACGATTGACACCTTATCATTCTAACTAAACATATGACTTGTATGTTCCAACCATACTTTGGATAGAAACCATCCAACCCAGACTGGTAACTATACAACCAAGACTATCCAAACCATACCCTATCATATGATAAGTACCCCAAGTCGTATGATGTCCAGAAGCCAAAAGTTGAGAAATTTTCTAAGGTTCAAAACCCAGGGTGTTTGAGTCTCCCCCACTAGGATCATTCGTCCCTGAATGACGGACAAGGTAGTACAAGCATTAGTTACTCCCTAACACCCTCAATCCAACCTTTAACTAAGTTAGAAAACAAAGAAGCAAGGAACTCAACCTTTCTTTTAACCAAGTTAAAAAATAAAGATGTGATCAAGAATACATACCTTAAGCATGAATATCCGGAGCAGAAAACAAATGCAGATACTTGGACTTCATGCCCTCTTCTGCTTTCCAAGTAGCTTCTTCTACTTTGTGGTTCCGCCAAAGAACCTTAACCGAAGCTACATCCTTGGTCCGTAACCGATAAACCTACCGATCTAAGATCCCTACTAGGATCTCTTAATAGGATAGAGAATCTGAGATACCCAATCCTTCTAAAGGAACAACAGATGAAGGATCACCTATACACTTTCTCAACATAGAGACATGGAACACCGGATGAATGGAGCTCAAGCTAGAAGGCAACTCCAATTTATACGCCATATTACCAACCCTCCTTAAAACCACATAAAGACCAACATATCGGGGAATAAGCTTCCCTTTATTTCTGAACCACATTACTCCCTTCATGGGAGACACTCTTAGGAACACCCTATCCCCAACCTCAAATACCAAGTACCTTAGTCTTATATTTGCATAGGACTTTTTGCGTCTTTTAGTAGCCTCAAGACTATCCCGAATCACCTTTACCTTCTCCATAGCCGGATAAACTAAATTTGGGCCAAACATATCCGTCTCACCAAGCTCGAACCTCCTAATAGGAGATCTACACCTTCTGCCATTCAATGCCTCAAAAGGGACCATCCAAATGCTAGAATAGTAGCTATTATTGTAAGCAAACACTATAAGAGGTAGACGCTTAACCTAACTACCACCATAATCAATCACACATGCGCGAAGCATATCCTCTAATGTCTGAATAGTTCTCTCTGCCTGCCCATCTGTCTGCGAGTGAAAAATAGTACTTAGACTAACCTTTGTCTCCAATCCTTTCTAAAACAATCGCCAAAAGTGAGATAAAAACTGCGTACTATTATCAAAAATAATTGAAATAGGTACCCCATACAACTTCATAACAAGATACAACATCGCATAATCCTCAGCCAAAAAGTTAGTCCTTAGTAAAAAGAATTGAGCCAACTTTGTCATCCTACCCACGATGACCCATACCGAATCAAATTGAATCCAAGAGAGGAAGACCGATAACAAAATCCATGTTGATCACTTCCCATTTCCATTTTGGCAATTCAATCTCCTGATACAAACCCCCAGGCATCATGTGCTCAACTTTTACTTATTGACACACTAAACACTTTTGTTACAAAATTAGCCACATTCTTTTTCATGCCATTTTGCAAATCCATCTCCTTGATCATGATACATTTTCGTCGAACCGAGATGAATAACATAGTGTGATTCATGCACCTCAGCCAATATCCTCCCTTGTAAACCATCGATATCAGGAACACATCACCTTCCTTGGAACCTCAAGGTACTATCACCACTAATCTCTAATACCATTACTTTTTACCCACCTACATCACTCTTGATTTTCATCAAGACAGGATCTAACAATTACCTCTTCTTAATCTCTGCACTAAGAGATGACTGAAATAATTCTTGTACTAACACACCACCATTCTCAGCGTCTAAAAGGCGAGCTCTAAGATTAGCCAAACGGTGAATATCTTTCACCAACTCCTAGCTCTCCTTATCCACATGATCTAAACTCCCTATGGATAACCTACTAATAGCATCAGCAATAACATTAGCCTTACTTTGGTGGTAGTGAAGACTCATGTCATAGTCCTTGAGAAGCTCAAGCCATCTTATCTACCTGAGATTAAGCTCTTTCTAAGTGAACATATACTGCAAACTCTTTTGATTAGAAAAGATGTCCATGTGCACTCTATACATATAGTGCTACCAAATTTTTAATACAAATACCACCACCATGAGCTCCAAGTCATGAGTAGGATAGTTTTTCTCATGCACTTTTAGCTGCCTAGAAACATAGGCTATCACCTTACCATACTGCATCAGAATACAACCAAGTCATACCCGAGACACATCACAATAAACCATAAACCCATCATTGCCTTCAGGCAAAGTCAAAACTGGAGCCAAAGATATCTTATCCTTTAGCTTCTCGAAACTACCCCCATAAGCATCCGACCAAGAGAACTTTACCTTTTTCTGAGTCAACTTTGTCAATAGGGCAGCTATTGTCGAGAAACTCTCCACAAACCTCCTATAATACCTAGCCAAACCCAAGAAGCTCCGAATGTCAGTTGGAGTCGTGGGTCTAGGCCACTTCTTAACCACAAAAACCTTTTGTAGCTCCACTATGACCCCATCAGTAGAAATAATATGACCCCAAAAAGTGATAATATTCAACCAGAATTCACATTTTAAGAATTTAGCATACAACTGTTGTTCTAGGTCTGTAACACCACGTGGAGGTAATTGGTATGATCTACCTCACTCTTAGAGTACACCAAAATATCATCAATGAACAAATGACAAAAAGATACAGAAACTGATGGAAGATCCTATTCACCAAATCCATGAATGCCACCGGGGCATTAGTCAAACTAAATGATATAACCAAGAACTCAAAGTTCCCATACTGAGTTCAGAAAGCTGTCTTAGACATATCCACCTCCCTAATCTTAAGTTGTGATACCCATACCGAAGATCTATCTTAAAAAAGAATTTGACACCTTGCAACTGATCAAACAAGCTATCTATCCTTGTAAAAGGATACTTGTTCTTAGCTATCACCTTATTCAACTGTCGATAGTCAATAAACATTTAAAGGGAACCATCCTTTTTACACATGAATAGCATTGGTGCACCCTATGAAGACACACTAGGATGGATGAAACCCTTATCCAAGAGATCCTTAAGTTGATCCTTGAGTTTTCTCAACTCAGTTGGAGTCATTCTATAAGAAAGAATAGATATTGGACAAATGTCTAAAACCAAATCAATGCCAAATTCAATCTCCTTATCTGGAGGAACAGCAGGAAAGAACTCAGGAAACTCATTCATCGCCAGAACTAAATGCAAAGAAGGACCTTCTGAGTTAGATTCTTTAACCCGAACTAAATAATAGAGACACCCTTTGTAGATTAACCTCCGAGCTCTAAGATATGATATAAACCTCCCCTTTGGAGCCATTCTATAAGGAAGAATAGATATTGGACAAGTGTATTAAACCAAATCAATCCAAAATTCAATCTCCCTATCTGGAGGAACACTAGGAAAGACCTCAGGAAACTCATTCACTGCCAGAACTAAATACAAAGAAGGACCTTCCGAGTTAGAATCTTTAACCCGGACCAAATGATAGAGACACCCTTTAGAAATTAACCTCCGAGCTATAAGATATGATATAAACCTCCTCTTAGGAGCTAGGGAACCACCTCCTCACTTAATAATTGGCTCACCAGGGAACCTAAAGATAACCTTATAGGTTCGATAATCTAAGGATACATAACATGAGTGTAACCAATCCATACCCAGAATAATATCAAAACTCACCCTCTCTAATGCATACAAATCCACCAAAGTCTCCTTACTACCAACAGATACCACACCCCCCTTATAGACTCTTTTAGCAACCACAAAGTCACCTACTGGGTAGAAACATAAAAAGAGTCTGAAATAACCTCAGGACAAAACAAAAACACACAGCTACAAATGTGGTTACATAAGAAAGAGAAGACCACTTATCAAGTAAGAAATAAACATCCTGAGAAAAGAGTTTTAATATACCAGCCACGACATCAAGCGATGCCTCAGACTCTTGTCGGGTAGTGAGTACGTATAACTGATTCTGTCTTTTGTCGGTACCAGAAACAGAAATAGATGTAGAAGCATCACCCCTATGTCCAAGAGCAGATGAAGAGGCAATTGGAACCTTGTTAGCTCCCAACAAAACCTTACCAACTAGACAATTTCTAAGCATATGGACTGACTGACCATATTTGAAAGACATGTCCCTTTTCTCATCACAGAAACCACGATGTAACCAACTACAGAACCTACAAAAAGGATATGATAAAGTTGACTGGGCCCCACTAGACTGAGATTGGGCACCTTGTGCCCTGATGTTGTCGCCACCCTGTTGACGCCTATCACCCGACTACTTTGGGTAGGGAGCACTAGCTGTGGAAAAGGAACTAAAACTCCTTCACTTCTTCTTCTTTGGCCACTTACCACCATCCCTACCACTTTATTATTGACCAGCCTGCTTAGAAAACCTAAACTTCTTACCCGATCTTTCCCCTACTTCAGTCTGTTTTCTCTTTTTCTTCTCCACCTTTTGCATATGAAAAGCCAACCTAGAGATATTCATATTCTTGACCAGCAATGCAGTCTTACTGTCAAAGATCAACTTACGAGACAGTCCTGAAGCAAACTTTATCATTCTGGCCCTCATATCAGACATCAATTCTGGATCATACCTAGACAAATTGTAAAACTTCAAGGTATACTCCTTGACCGACATCTTTTCCTGTTTTAAATTAACAAATTCCTCCGCCTTCACTTTTCTTAACTCCTAAGGAAATACATTGTCCAGAAAAGTATTGGAGAAAGTATCCCATAAAGATGACTCCTCAACATCACTCTTTGACCTATCCCATTCCTCGTACCATTAGTACGACACATCCTTCAGCTGGTAGGCAGCAAACTCTACCCCTTCCAAGTTCGTGGCATGCATAATCTAAAAATCTTTTCCATCTCAGCCAGAAAACCCTGACGATCCTCCTCCACCTTAATGCCAGTGAAATTTGGAGGACTCAACCTCATAAACTAGCCAACCTTTGTGGCCTCAGAAGATGGAATATCAGATACACCACGCTCATCCTGAGAAGCTACTAACTGAGTAATCATATGATTCAATTGATGAAACTTGGCATTCATCACATTATCCTGAGAAGGATTAGAAGGAACTTCAGAAAAATCAGGGACAAGATCTCTAAACCGAGCATGGATCCCATGCTAAGAGCATGTCCCATCAACATCGTCCTCAATTAGGGAGAGGATTTATATGAACTTCAGATGGTCGAGGCATGATCTGAAAAGCGAACAAATGCAAATTAGAGAAGATTCTAGAGCTCAAACTCCAAGCTTAAAAATAAAACACAAAGAAGAGAAACATTTCCTAAATGCCTTGTAGCCTCTCCCTTATAAGTGTGGGACGCTACACACCCTTAAAAGAGACTCTACTCGATACAGCTTTGTGGACTTCCAATTGAACATGAACCTAATGCTTTGAGACCAAATTGACATAACCCGACCCAGGGCCTTATCGTAATGGGCATCCCAAGTCCAACTTGGACCGAAGACCGCCCCCATTACCCAACCCAACCTCCAAACACATGACCTGAGTCAAATAACTTTTGAACATATAACAAGATAGCATTTTGCACAACTCCAGATGCTGGGATAGGTCCATAATCTTGACCAACTCAAGAAAGTCCAACTATCAAATACCCAACCAATAATCATACCAAAATCAAAACAACAACCAAGTACAAGTCCATAACATAATAGGATAGAACAATCATAAATACAATTGAACGGTATCAGCCCCAATACCAATGTAAATACTAAGGCTGACACCACTACTGACACCACTCATACCAACCCATAGTAGTTCCACAAAATCTCTAACCGAAAGTAAAATAATATCCAGTTGGGACATGTCCCCAACCATAGCCAAAACCACAGTCTATAAAATGACCAAAGTATGTAAAAATATTTATGACATGCAATGGCGTCTTACGGAATATGGAAGCTCACCGCTTCAATCCAACCGAGCTAATCTATAGTCCGATCATTAAGTAAGAAGAGTTGAATGACCAGTTCCTATATCATGTGGGGATAAACCTATCCAAAGATGGGTTAGCGGGTGAATGCTAGCATGTACTTAGGATAAGGATAAAATAATGCCAACCTTTAAAACCAAGTAAAAAAACCATATACATATATAACCATACATATATATATATTTCATAACGAAAAAGGGAACTGGGTTTAACATGCATTTAAAATCATTAACCTGAGTATGTGTAGCTTAATTACCCTAGAATCACCCACAGACTATATAGGTCCAGTGCAACCCTCTGAACAGGCCCTAATGCGTGTAGTCGCACGAACCCGAGATACTATAGGAATAAGGGATTCCCGAGTACTCTTCACTCCCAATGATACCGACCATAGCTTGTAAGCAATGTACTTAACCATCCTTTTTAAAAAGAAGGGATTCCCATGTACCCATAGATTACATTATTAAGTTGACTTAGGGGAGTCCCATGTACCCCACAAGTGTTTCATTATTAAGTTTTCTTAGTGGATTTCCTTATACCCCACAAGGCTTTCAAATAGACCAACCATAACCCCCAAGACCTTACCATTTAACCATTTCAAACCATTTATACCATTTAGGGTTCCATTACCAAGTATACCATGCATATTTAAATAAAAGTCCAACAATTTAACCAAAAACATTCTCATAGGTTTTTTTTCAAATATGTTGGGGGCATAGTATTTTAAAAGCCAAAATCAAGTACCAATTAACCATTTCCATTCAACCAAATGTTCAAACCACCATAATAATATAAAAACCCTAAGTAAAAGACATGGGAAAACCATGATCAATCATTGTAGCCAAAACCCCCAACATATATTTGAAAACTCAAAATCATACAATATTTATGTCATGAAAATAATTCAAAAAATATGCCTTTAGTTGGAACTAACAATGAGGGAGGAGCAGTAAGCCTTAGATTACGAAGATGACGAAGAGAAATCACACATGTAAATCCTAAATTGATCCTATTGATGAAACCCTAGTATTCCTTGACCCAAGAGCCTTAAGAGACTTTGAGAGTGTTTTAAGAGAGTTTGAGTGATTGCAAATAAGTTAAATGATGTTCCAAGAGTGTTATAAGTCGTGGGGCCTTAAGAGGTTAAGAGGAGAAATGTTCATATTACCCCCAACTTAAACAACTTAAAATTCCCGCAGGATGGTACGACCATCCCATACCAATCGTACCCTAGGGTACTAATGGTACCCTTTTCTTTTACCCTAGGCCTCCCCTTAGACCCCAACATTATCCAACATATGACCATCCAAGCCAAATCATACCCAACCATACGACTAGTATAATAAAACCATACCCTAGGCATAATAGAATCACCTAAACTAAACTTAGAGCAACATACGATTGACACCTTACCATTTGTACCATAACATACAACTTGTATGTTCCAACTGTACCTTGGACAGAAACCATCCAACCCATACTGGTTACTATATGACCAAGACCATCAAAATCATACCCTATCATATGAGAAGTATCCCAAGTCGTATAATGTCTAGAAACCAAAAATTGAGAAAGTTTCTAAAGTTCAAAACCGAGAGTGTTTTAATCAGAGATGTTTATGAAAGTTTAGTAACTAATAAATAATAAGTGAGTAATAAAATATAGCAATAGCAATGTAGGCAGAGATATAATCAATACGAGAAGAAATTCCAGGCATAAGGCACTATCAGCAATTATGTAAATCATTATCCTTTTTCTTGGTCAGGTTGTTTATTGGGTTGTTGATTCACAGGGTTAGTACTATGATTATGGTCTTGAAACCTCTAATCTTCTACCTATAAGGACATCATAACTACATCGTCGAGCGGTGATGCAATAATCTATTTTAGATGTTATACGTTATCTTCCTGTAGTTAAACCAACCAAAGCGCTCTAAGTATATTCCTATCTTAGAAGCTAATTCAAATCTTCCTTTATTTAAGAGATAAGAACTTGTTCCTTAAATCCTTCGGTCTATCCTAATAGTTCCCCTTTTGGATTCGCAATAGGGATTACACGTGTATTTCAATGGTGACCAATTATCAAAATAGTAAAATAAGGGATTAAGAACAACTCATACAATAAACCAACATTTAAAAAACTCTAAGAATAATGTAGTACGATCATGTTCAGCCTTAACCCCAGCACAAGCACTATTGGGAATTACCCCTATGGCAACGAACTTTTTGACGACAGTTAACAAAGTGTTGCAATACGTGGTTTATTACAACGGTTTCAAGCGTTGCCAAAAATAATTATTTTATTAGCTATAATTTAATACTATAACCGTTGCTTTTGACATTAAACATTGCAACAGATAAATAAATAAGCTATGACAATGCCTATTTTATTCTCTCCATTTTCACTGAAAATTTTAATAAGCCCGCCAAAAAAAAAGCATTTTAATTAATTTTTTTCTCTAAAATTGTTAAAACAGCTTAAATGACTCTATTTTAATTTCTCTAAAAACTTTTTTTTTCTCTAAATCGCTAAAATCGCTAAAGCTTCTGTGGGATCATCGACGGTCGGCGTGGAGATCGTCGTTCTGTGGGATCATCGACGGCCGACGTGGGGATTTTGCTGTAAGTAAATCGCTAAAGCTTTGGGGATCGTTGTTCTGTGGGATTTTGCTGTAGTAAATCATCGACGTGGAGATCATCGGCGTGGAGATCATCGATGATTTTAAGGAATTTCTGCGTTCATTATCAGTAAGTTTTCACACAAATTTGACCTAATTTTTGGGGATTTTGCTTCTGTTTAGGGTTTTTGCTTTAATTTCTGCATTCATTATCTGTGGACTTCTTGCTTTTGTTTCTTATAGCTTGATTCAAAGTTTGCAAAGTTAGATGTTACTGATTCAGGGAGGGAGAGTGTGAGTGAAGGGAATTCTATTCATTTTGACAATAGATCTGATAATAGATCTGCTTAGGATTCTTTTGTTGAAGGGGATGTTGCTGTTTAGGATTTTTGTTGAATTTTTTATTCGTTTTCGGTTTAATTTGCGGGCCTGTTAATTTACTACATCGCTAGAAAAAAAACTTAGGTACTATGCTATGATGGCATTTGCGAATTCTTAATAGACGGCTCAAATTACAAACTCAGAATTCATCGGAGAGTAGTTTCTCCAGTTTACAGAAAATGAAATAGGTCAGTTGATTCTGGAAATATTGTAAAATCTGAGCTACAGACTAGATTTTACAATATTCTACTTACACGAGATATGTGTATAGTTTGCCTATACTATGCTCTCCCTAGACCCCATTTTGTGTGATTTCATAGGGTATGTTGTTGTACCTTTCTGCATTTGGTGTTTTATGTTCTTAGTTTACTTCTATTTCTGTTATAAATTTGCACATTTGAGCTGGACATAGCATTTCTTTGTTTCATTTTTGGGATTTTGAGTGGTGAAATAGTTATTTTGTGCTGATTTCTATTGCAATTACTTTAATTCATTCTAATAGTTTTTGGGGTTCTATTGCTTGAGAAATGAGATATGCTATTGTCACAATGTTTTAGAGGTGGATTTTGGGATAGTCTAAGTAATAGTAGCTGAAAGGATTTTATTTTTATTAACTGGGACAAAGCATGTGTAAAATTGAAGTATCACATTTTCAGTTACTCTTATCACCCGGAGAACATTGAATTTGGGATAGCCTAGTAGTAGCTAAAAAACTCTTTCTTTCATTTATTTGAACTTGTAGTAGCTAAAGAACCAACACTGAGAATCATAGACTTCACTATTACGCACAAGAGAATCCATTTGCATTAACCTTACCCTACGAGATACCAAGCCCTTTATTTCTCTTTCTGATTCTTAAAATTGGACGGAAAACAGCGGTTACATGAATTAGGTACGTACTAATGCGCAATGAGTATAAAAGATTTCTTGAAACATTTATATTATAGCCGATGCAGTACAATTTCAAATTAACTGACCTAGTATCTCTGTATCTGGTACTCCTCAAAGGTGGTTATATATTGCGAATATGTATTAGTCAACCAAGCTAGCACAACATGAATATTGCTACCAAATTCCTTGGTATCCCCACTCGTGAGTACCGTCTTCACAGCATCTCGCAGGCGTCTACTCGCCATGGTAGTGAATTCTGTTGTGTGCATAAAAAAGGAAGATTTACGTGAAGCGTGAGAAGAAGACATCTCGGAATTTGCTATTGCATAAGAACCAGAAATAAATACCTCCAGGTACACTGAGAATGACCAGCTGCCCTATTCTTAGAATCTGAACCAGAAGTATTGTAGGCTTCAAGGGAGGAACGAAAACAATCATTAAATGTTATAAATAGGAAATCGTGTAGAAGGTGTCGAGTATTGGGTGGGAGGTTATGCCTTTAAATTAGGTTGTTAAGCCGTGAAGCCAAAGAAACTAGTATGACAAGTGCTTAGCCCATAAAATGAATAGTGGTAGAATAATAGTCAAATTTCGGCTCTTGCTCTCAAATTTCGAAATGAGAACAACAGATTAGCGAACACGTGTTCTTTTGTGCCAAAGTATTTTAACATATATGATATGCCGAATAACATTTTCTTGAATCAGGCACTCTTCCTGACAAAACATCAGTAATACTTTTAACCCGAAATCACAAGGGCACACGCATTCTACCAATAGGAACCTAAGGAAGGAGAACATAAAATTGTTTGTTGCTAGAGATCCTCTATATATGTGGAAACATTTTTGGAGTGACAGAGCAAGAAAGCTTACCGCCCAATCATATGGCACCTTCATTACACCAGTATCGAGCAAAATGGGCTTGGGATGTTGGCACTTCTTTTGTGCATCGCCTGGTGTTTTAAGCAAGTTTTGCACCAACTTCCAAAAAGCATTTCCCTGAAGATTTTTCCAGTAAGATGAGCAAACATAAAATCACTTCATTCGCTCCGATTGATCTCTTGTGCGTAATAGTACGTATTATACATAATGTAATATGTTTGGATGATATATCTCTATTTGAGATAACTTTTGAGGAAAGTCTGTAAGGATGAGCTCTGTAAAAGCATAATACATAATGAGATATGTAAGTTCAATTAGAGTTGGTTCTCAAATTTGGAGAGAAATAGTACTGTCTCCAGTGAGATGCCTATTGGATCTGTCAGAGCTTCGAATGTGTATAGTTTACTTTCTTCAGTTTTATTGAATTGTTCTTTCATTGTGCTCTTGGTGTTACAATATCACCCCTGAAAATGGAGAAAAATCCATGGCAGCTTCTAAGCCATACTGAACTCCCTCGATTCTTTAAATTTTTCGCATTTTATTCTGCACATAAACTTAAAAAACTACTGGTATTCACAGATTAGGTGTATTTATATATATATATAGCTAAATGATTGATAGATGACTGATCAGGTGTATTTATAGCTGACTGGCTGAAAAATGAGTTTATGTCTTAGATATAATGGATGACACATACAGTGCCTTTTCCTGTCTTCTGTAGCAAGTTTACACTGTCATTACTTTGCATGCCTAAGTGATCTGTGATTCATTCGTCAGGAGAAGCAGTTGCTAATCAACCAATAAACTGTCCATCTGTTGGTAGTAACAATCAAGGTCAGTCTCCGTTTCTTGATCTGTTGGTAGTAACAATCTATTTGTAGAACTCAACATGAATTATCTAAAGGTTAGATCATAGTATGATGAATTATCCGAATCTCAATATTTTTACATGATGTTAAGTACAAGCCAACTAATGATCATTCCTCTAAAGGTTTATGTTTCTTTAGGAGTAATCGGATTAAGTGGTGATTAGCTAGCTTATTTATGTTATTATTGTCTAATTTTAATCAGAGGCAGGTATATAATTAAACTTATTTTGATCATTTAGTTGAATTAGATAGATGATGCTTAATTTTCTGACTTATGTCTGGCAAAGTTAGGAGTTGGGAGACAGAAATGCCGCCTCTACATCTATATATCTTCTGTTCATGCTTCTGCACGTTTCAAGTCTTAAACAAATCCTTTTGTATTATGCAACTTCTATTTAATGCAGTACTATCACTACCTTTAACGAAGTAGAGAGACCATTTTTGATAGCCCGACTCAAGACAAATAACTCTGATTTATTCTGCCTATGTATACTAATTAATAATGTTTTACTATGATAGCTAACTAGCTAACTATTCTGTTTGCATTATAACATCAGTGGCATCTTAATGTAATGTAACTAGTACTCTTAGTCCCCAAATCTCATTGGTTGAGGCTCAAGTGCCTTTTCATTGAAACTTTTGGTTGCAGTATTATTTGGTCTACATGTACCAGTACTGATAACATTTTGATACACAAGTATATGTATATCAATTGGAACAAGAAGATCCATAAAAGAAAACTGAGACTTAATCACAGGTCTCTTAATTATGCATAGTCAGAGCTAGCAAAATCAAGATGCATGTTGAGAAACAACATGAAATTCTCTAATTTACCATTCAGTTTAAATTGATTTACAACTCATGATCAACTCTTCCATATCATTTTGGTATATGCACCCCTGAATCTGCCCCTATAGGATGTTATAAGCTTATTGTGCAAACTTTAACCTACAGTAAGTTGGTCGTTGTATGGAAGAAATTAAAAATGTCATAGGATAGCGCAACCGTATTCTAACAACTGACTTGTTAAAACCTATTGTATGGTCGTTGTATGTTGCTTGTTATAAGCTGTTTTTTTGATTGGATTTTCTTACATTTAAGTGCTAATTTATATTATTTTGTTCTCTTTTTATAGGTGTCCAAAATAAAGAAAGAGATGAGGAAAATGATGAAGACATTGACCTTACTTGAGAAGATTTTTGGGTTGTGGATAAATGCTCTAATATCAATAGTTTTGTGTTGACTTTCTTGAAACTTATCGCAACTCAAACTTGCTAGTATGTAAAAACTTAACTAATCATTTGGACTTGATTACATTTTGCTTTTGGGTTTAAATTACTAGCTGGTTGCATATTTTGAATTATGAGATCATTAATGAATGATTTTGTTTTGTGATGTGTATATGTTGTGTTATAATTTATTATGTATGTAAATAAAAATCTATATTAATACGAGTAACTATTTATATAAATCGTTTCAATTTAATAACATGTGGCTATAATTGTTGCAATAGATCAATTAACCATTGCAATAGGTAGTCAAAAAGCATTGCAGCAGAATAACAAAAGCATCGCAATAGATGCTATTGCAATGATTTAATCTTCTTGTAATAGAATCTGTTGCAACGGTTTAATGTCGTTGCAATAGCTGAAAATAGGTGTCCCAATAAGTAATGAAATAGTTGTAATAGGTATTTAAAAATCGTTGCAATAGAATAACAAAAGTGTCACAATAAATGTTGTTGCAACAGTTTAATGGCGTTGCAATAGCTTCTGTTGCAACGGTTACTAACTGTTGCACTAGATGAAAATAGGCGTCTCAATAAGTCAAAAAATAACTGTCACCATAGGTCAAGCTATGGCGACGGTTGTTTGAAACCGTCTCTATTGCTTGACTTATGGCGACGGTTCAGACAACCGTCGCATAAACCGTTGCCATAAACCTATCGCAATACCCACCTATAGGACACTTGCTGAACCATTGCGGTAGAGCTATGGTAACAGATTTTTTGTCTATTGCAATGGTTTTGCAACCGTCACCATAGGGGCAATTTCTAATAGTGAAGGGAATTTAGCCAGTCATGTTCATAATCAACATCCGCAAAATAGAAATATCCATACCAAATTCGAAGTAAGAAAGTTGAATAATGAAATAACCTAAGCAAAGCCCTCATAAGTGTTTCTCCTTGCCTTAACGTAATGCCAAAGACATACCAAAATATTACAAGTGCCCCTTTTATAGTAGGGTTGGATTGCCCATTTCCAACACATCAATGTGCCGTGTGGTGACTAAGGGTCGTGGCACATTGATATCGCAAAGGCATACTGAAATTTGTCATTCTGCTTTTTAGCCTTCACCGTACCACGCTCTTATTGCGGTGACTAAAGGGCGTGGCACACCATTATAGCGCAAGCTTACTGAAATGTGTCATCCGAAAATAAACCACTAACGTGCCACGCCCTTATCGCTGTGACTAAAGGGCGTGGCACGCTACTGAATTAACTTCTTCAATTCAAGTTCCGTGTATGTTCTCCTTCTTTCAGACTTTGTCTGATGCTTTCCAAGCCCGGTTCTTCTCTCATTATGCTCACCTGTTGCTCCTAACGCTTCTCCATATATAAATGTTCATAAAACATCACATTCATTTTCACCAAGTTCAAGCCCTACAACACTAATCATATCTATTAGCTTGAGAATGCAAATTTAACTCAAACATAAGGCATTTTGTAAGATTTTAACTCATAGAACAAGTACATATAGGTCATAATTGGCACTTGAACGTATAAATACGCCCAAAATCATAAAGTTCATTAAAACAACAAAAACAACAACAACAACAAACCCAATGTATTCCTACAAAGTGGGGTTTGGGGAGGGTAAAATGTACGCACTCCATACTACTACCTCCAAAGAAGTTGAGAGGTTGTTTTCGATAGACTCTTGGTTCATGATAAAGAAAAGTAAACAAGATCGTAATAGAACAATGAAATAGGATGGATGGCATAACAGAGCTAAGAGATAAGAAATAACAAAAATAAAAATAAGAGAAATAAGAAATAAAATAAATAAAAGCAATAAGAAATAAGAAATAGGAAATAAGAAATAAGAAATACGACACCCACATAGTAGTAAACATACACTCACAGACCAAAGACACCCACCACACCTAAACTCCCTAACTAGCTTCTCCTACCTATGGACACAGTCCTAGGATTACTAACCCCGCTACACAAGAGATCTCCTAACTACATGCTACAACTCACCCACACACCCTAGTCTTCTACCCTTATCCGCGACTCCACATCTTTCTATCTAGAGTCATGTCCTCAGTAAGTTGTAACTACTCCATGTCATGCCTAATCACCTCCTTCCAGTATTTCTTTGGGTTACCTCTACCCCTACTGAAATCATCCAAAGCTAGCCTCTCACACTAATGAACTAGGGCATCTGTGTCCCTCCTCATCATATGTCCAAACCACCTCAGTCTCACTTCCCGCATCTTGTTCTCTACTGAAATCACTCTCACCTTTTTCCGAATAATCTCATTCCTAAATTTATTTCTTCTAGTAAGTCCACACATCCAGCGCAACATTCTCATTTCTGCTACCTTTAATTTTTGAATGTGGGAGTTCTTGATTGGCCAATACTTCGTTCCATACAGCATGGCCGGACAGACTGTCACTCTGTAGAACTTGCCTTTAAGCTTAAGAGGCACCTTCTTATCATACAACACTCCTAAGGTGAGCCTCTACTTCATCCAACCTGCCCCAATACATTTAGAGACATTCTCATCAATCTCTCCATTCCCATGCATCATAGACCCAAGATACTTAAAACTATCCTTCTTACAAACAACCTAGGAATCCAACCTCACCACCACCTCGTTCTATTACCTCAAGTAATTAAACTTGTATTTCATATACTCTGTCTTGGACCTATTCAACCTGATCTCATTAGATTCAAGGATTTGCCTCCAAACCTCCAATTTTTTATTCACACCTCTCTGCGTGCATTTATCAGTGCTACGTCATCCGTAAATAACATACATTAAGGCACTTCACCTTGAATACTCTACGTCAACACATCCATTACTAACATAAATAGAAATGGACTAAGAGTTGATCCCTGGCGTAACCATGTCTCTATCGAAAAATGCTCTGAGTCTCCTCCCAGCGTCCTCACCCAAGTCTTCCCTCCACCATACATGTCCTTAATAGATTGAACCCCTCTCACCTCCAAGCATCTCCAAAGAACCTCCCTAGGGACTAAGTCGAACACCATGTGTAAGTCACTCTTCCAAGCCTCAGGCATTTTCGCAGTCTTGAAAATATCGTTGAACAAATTAGTCAACCACCTTAAACCTGCCCCACCAGTATACTTTCAAAAATCCACCGAAATATCATCAGGCCCCATCACCACACCCCTTCCTACGAATAGTCTCTCTGACCTCCTCAACCTTAAAATGTCTACAGTAACTGAAATCACTGCTCGCCTTTGTCCCCCTCCTCGTTCAAGAGTCTATGAAAATACTCCTGTCATCTTTTCTTTATGTGAACATCCTCTACCATAACTTTATCACCCTTCCCCTTAATGCACTTTACTTGATCGAGGTCACGACCCTTCCGCTCCCTAGCCTTAGCAAGCCTATACAACTCGAAATACCCAATACTTCCTTAGCAGTTTCCTTGATGCATCTGGTAGCCCTATCCCACATATCATCCACGTCCTCCCAGCACTCCCACACCCACATCATGTTCTCCCCATTTTTTGAATTCAAATAAATATCAGTACAACAAGAAAACAAGTTAAATTTAAAAACCATTTAATAATTTGTTATATGTTCAAAAATTAGCAGTTGAGCTATGAGATCCGTTAATAAATACTAAAGTAGTAAATTTAAACATGGTTTACACATAAGTAAACTCCACAATGCACATTCTTAATATAATAAAAAGAAAACTAACATATCCATGTTTGACAGGTGATAAATCATATGAATTAAAGTAAACACCATGCCAATACTTTATCTTGCAATACTCATCGGTAATAATAAAGCTGCATCTTATCAGACTCAAAAATTTTCACCTAACTATTTCTAATAAATCTCATACATATCAAATTGGTTCACATATTAGGAATATTTACCACCTCAGTTAATGTCAATATTTTTCATATGTGAGTTTAATAAGAAGAATTTTCTTATTCTTAGAACTTGAGTGGTACTAAATCACCAAATAATTAAACTCTTCTTCTTCAACTTGGTTTACCATTTGGAGGGGGTGTGCGGATTTAATAGGTATAATAGATTTAATAGGTTTCTAGTGAATCTATTACTATTTGTGCGTGGATATTTTTTAAATTTTGTTTCAATACCTTTTAATAATTTACTTTTTTCGTAAGATATATTCATTAATTATTTTATCCTGTAGTAATTGCAGAGTTACAAATTTCTGTATAATAATTTATCCTATCTGTGCTATAATGTATATCTAATTCTAGATTTTCAATGTTATTTATTATCTTATGTTGTTCTTCTCGTAGTGAGTTTTTTAAATTATATAAACTATCACA